>NC_137877.1:41274272-41391772 GCF_963924005.1 Protomyctophum bolini | reverse complement strand
TTCCAGGGACCCCCATCTAAAAATATGTTGTTCCAGGGACCCCCATCTGAAAATATATTATTCCAGGGACCCCCATCTGAAAATATGTTGTTCCAGGGACCCCCATCTGAAAATATGTTATTCCAGGGACCCCCATCTGAAAATATGTTGTTCCAGGGACCCCCATCTGAAAATATGTTATTCCAGGGACCCCCATCTGAAAATATGTTGTTCCAGGGACCCCCATCTGAAAATATGTTATTCCAGGGACCCCCATCTGAAAATATGTTGTTCCAGGGACCCCCATCTGAAAATATGTTGTTCCAGGGACCCCCATCTGAAAATATGTTATTCCAGGGACCCCCATCTGAAAATATGTTGTTCCAGGGACCCCCATCTGAAAATATGTTGTTCCAGGGACCCCCACCTAAAAATATGTTATTCCAGGGACCCCCATCTGAAAATATGTTGTTCCAGGGACCCCCATCTGAAAATATGTTGTTCCAGGGACCCCCATCTGAAAATATGTTATTCCAGGGACCCCCATCTGAAAATATGTTGTTCCAGGGACCCCCATCTGAAAATATGTTGTTCCAGGGACCCCCACCTAAAAATATGTTATTCCAGGGACCCCCATCTGAAAATATGTTGTTCCAGGGACCCCCATCTGAAAATATGTTGTTCCAGGAGCCCCCATCTGAAAATATGTTGTTCTAGGAGCCCCCCCCAGAAGCAAAGATCTGGGCTATTCTCTGAAAAAATATATATTCAAAGATTTGCGCCACATTATCAAGATTTTTCAGAAACGGCAGACTCTGTGATATTAGCGGTATTGATTTCAGACATCACGGTAAGCGGTAATAACAGGTATATTGCCAAAGACTAGTCCCTTAGAGTATATATGAATAGAGACGGCACCCGGAGGAAAACCCTGAGGCCAAATGGACATAGTGGCCAAATCTGGTATTGCGGCGCTGGTCCAAAACACACGAACGCACTGGTCGGTTGACTATCATTGTGCACGTTCATGATGACACGTGAACGCTGTTTCAGTGCAATGATAGTCAACGGCACAGCGCGTTCATGTGTTTGGCCCAATCAATCCCAGAATGCACTCTGTTCCTACCCTGAAGGAGGAAGTGAAATCGCCTCATGCGCTTTTGAGCAACTTAATTAATGCAAGTGGATGGCAGGAGAAATCAGGTGCCGTCTCTATTAACCCATTCTGAACGGGAACCCATTTTGGTGTTCTAAGCTTTGTTATGCTTTAGCTATTGAGAAATAGCAGATCTACAAGCTCACAGCGCGCCACCGAGTGGCGCGCTACGAGCTTGTAGGTCTGCTATTTTTGAAAAATCGAAGAACGACTGACATTTTTTAGAATCTGATCTCAGGTCAGAATGGGTTAATCAGACCAGTGTGTGTCCAGTGGAAACCTCGTATGAATCTGATCTCAGGTCAGAATGGGTTAATATACTCTAATACTAGTCCCCTCGTCATGGAACCTAGTATTATCTTAAACGTATGTTTAAGATAATTTGTTTAATATATTAAACTAATCTATTATATTAAACAAATTCCAAGTTAACTGACTATAGATTGCTGAGCCTAATTTGATATATGATGAATTGATTGTTTTTATCCTTTATTTACCCAGGGTAGTAGCTAAGCACAAGTGCTCATTCTCAGCAACACCCTACACACACACATCACACACACACACACACACACACACACACACACACACACACACACACACACACACGCACATTAAAACCTGGGAGTTGACCAGTACAACCACAGTCTTATACTGTTGGCCACTAAGCAGCTCCACTGGAGCAGTTGGGGGTTCAGTGCCTTGCTCAAGGGCACGTCAGCTGTGTTGGGTGAGTGATGTCAATCACTTCCCCACCCAGATTCTTCCTGCCCATCCGGGGAAATCGAACCGGCAACCTTTAGGCCACCGCTGCCAACTTCCAGCCGCTCCACCACCACCACGCAGCAACTGCGTGCCTCCCCAAGCCATGATGAGTTAACATTATTTCTGACGTGATTAGACTGAGCCTCACTGATGCCGTTTATGTTTTTGTTGGCCAACCCACATATCACACAATATGCACTTGTAGGCCTAGAACTTAAGGTCACCGGAACAGCACGGACAAAAAGAAAGTAAAAAGAAAAGATTTTTTTTTTTAATTTTAATGAACCCGATACATACCGGCCATATTGTGGTTATTGCACCAAGCCCTATAGTCACCATCGACAGCCAGTTATTATAACCATTGAAACATATCTTAATTTCGTCACCATCAGAATCGGAATCAATCTTTATTCACAACTCACAAGTAAGGTGGGTGGAAAACTTGGCTGTGCCCAAAGGCTCAGAGTCATCGTTGCAGTGAAAAACAGAGAAAAGAGACGAGCACAAAGTGCATAATATAACCAATGTGAGTGCATAATAAATAAAGGGTCATACTGAAAGTATGTACGAATGTAAATAAAAAAGTCTGCATGAATCAGTTTCGGTCTTTGCGTCAGACTTAGCTCTTGTTCAGCAGTCTAATCGCTGACGGGTATAGAAGCTGTTCAGAAGTCTGGTAGCACTGCTCCCAAACTAGTGCAAGTACTGTCACCTTTCAAATCTCAGCCTCTCTGTAAAACATTGAAATGAAATACTAAAGTTTGGTTATAACTGGTGACGTAATTACGATATGTGTCAATATTGGTTTAGCTAATAGGTAACGTATGCATGTATATGTAAGTTGTACGTTGAAAGGTAGTGTACTGTGGTTGGCTGGGTTTTTTTATGCGTATGCATACAGTATAATACTGATTTTGTGTGTGATGTAATGAAGATACTGTATGTATCAGTGCTGGGATATAACTGGCTTTCGATGGTGACGTAATAAAGATAGGCTTTACAGTGTCGGGTGGTCTTTATGTATACATGTATGTCTTTATGTATACATGTATTACGTCACCATCGAATACCAGTTATACCCCGGATGGCCTCGGGGGGTACAGGGTGGCATAATCGAGAATCAACCAGTATATACTTGTTCCCTCGCCCTGACTTGGGCAGTGGCACCCACTATGTCCATCGCTATACGTGAAAATGTCACTTCAATTATTGGGTAGCGGAATCAATGGGCGGTGAGTTGGCATTCTGGGGCAACTCCTACAAAACTCTTCAATTGCGCGTTTTGCGCCCGGCCAGTTTTTTTTTAGGTTTTCTGTACGCCTTCTCTGTAAAACATTGGAATTAAAAATATCAAAGTCGGGTTATAACTGGCCCGTCAATGGTGACGTAATTACGATACGTTTCACTTTCAATATTGGTTAGCTAACAGGTAACATATTTGAAATATATATATATATACTGCTTTTGAGTGTGACGTAATGTAGAAAGGTAGGTTTCAGATTGCATACATACACAATTTTTACACATAGAGGCATTTTACCTTTAATCCACCGGACACTGATACATATCTTCATTACGTCACTCTCGAAATCAGTATATGTACCACGGCATATGCATCAAAGCGCCGGATAAACCACCTTACTTGCGCGCTCTGCTTGTGCAAGTAATACATGTAATGTTTGTGTAGGACAAAGTTTGTGGACACACACACCCCAAAAGCTGGAGCGGCTAGCGCCCCTCAAAAAATATATTTAGGCTTTGGGAATATGGACAGGGTCCCTGGGGGTCCTTGGGGGTCCCTGGGGGTCCTGCCACGTTGCTGACAAGCTGTGTTTTGTGTGCGCAGTTGTCTCCCGGTCCGCTCTCTAAGGTGCGTTTGTTTTGTTGTGCAGGTGTCTCCCGGTCCGCTCTCTAAGGTGTGTTTGTTTTGTTGTGCAGGTGTCTCCCGGTCCGCTCTCTAAGGTGCGTTTGTTTTGTTGTGCAGGTGTCTCCCGGTCCGCTCTCTAAGGTGTGTTTGTTTTGTGTGCAGGTGTCTCCCGGTCCGCTCTCTAAGGTGCGTTTGTTTTGTTGTGCAGGTGTCTTCCGGTCCGCTCTCTAAGGTGCGTTTGTTTTGTTGTGCAGGTGTCTCCCGGTCCGCTCTCTAAGGTGCGTTTGTTTTGTTGTGCAGTTGTCTCCCGGTCCGCTCTCTAAGGTGTGTTTGTTTTGTTGTGCAGGTGTCTCCCGGTCCGCTCTCTAAGGTGCGTTTGTTTTGTGTGCAGTTGTCTCCCGGTCCGCTCTCTAAGGTGCGTTTGTTTTTTATTGTGCAGGTGTCTCCTGGTACGCTCTCTAAGAAGTACAGCTCCTGCTCCACCATCTTCATAGACGACAGCACCATCAGCCAGCCCAACCTCAAGAGCACCATCAAGTGGTGGGTGTGGCGCGCAAAATATTTTCACGAAGTAATAGAAAATGCTCGATAGTGGGCTCGATAAGAACCCGGCTTGATAAGCCTGATCGACAAGGTGTTCGTTATCAATACATTTAACGAGCGCCATCCCTACCCAGAACTGAATAATATTTTGTTGTCGTTTGATAATATTTTGTCCACAATTCCATCCTCCATTGATGTTGGTATCATTAGGAGAGATAACAGGCAGAGGTTTTTCAAAATAACAATTCCCCTACATTCTCTAATTGTGTAGACTTCTTGTAAATCTGATGCAGATGTTTAACAATTATTTAACTATTTTTGAGAGCGTAAAATGAAACCAATTTTATTTTATTTTATGCAAAATAGCTTGTGAATAAATAAAAAACGACATTTGTTCCGCTCTCACTGGCCTACACTGTGATTTTTTTATTTATTTTATCAGCCAGTGTGTGTGTGTGTGTGTGTGTGTGTGTGTGTGTGTGTGTGTGTCCAATGGTTTGAAGTCACATGAAAATGAAACCTGACCCAAACTGACCTGTTTGCTCTTCTTCTTCTGCCCCACAGTGTGACGTTAGCAATATATTACCACATCAAGAACAGGTGGGTTTCTCGTTTTAAACTGTTTATCCTTGTTTTACTGCCATAATAGCATCACAATGTATTGTTTTACTGTCATATGCATCACAATGTATTGGTATACTGTCATATGCATCACAATGTATTGTTTTACTGTCATATGCATCACAATGTACGACGTATTGATATATTGGAGGGTTTACCCATTGGGTATATATTTTTAAATGAACAATTTACTTTTCGGGCAAGTGGGCGTGACCTTTGGGCAAGTAGAAAATGACCTGTACGCCCGTCGGGCGGCAAAGTTCCTCTGAGACCCAAGCGCTCCGTATTCGTCGCTAAAAACCCCTTATCCCTAAACTTCTTTGCCTTTTTTTTTTTTTTACTATTTTGCAAAACATTTTTGAATAGTTAAAATGGCCAGTCTACAAGCTCACAACGTGTCAATGTGGGAGGCGGACTATTTTCCGACACCATTCTAGCCGACGGGGCAACGGTCCGCTCCGCAGCGGGGGGGACATTCGCTGCGATGCGAAAAAGCGATGGTCCGACATGCGCTGCTCCCGTGCTTGCGGTTAGGGTTAGGTTAGGATTGAGGTTTCGGATCAATATGCTGTCGGAAAAAAGACCTGCACCCGTCAATGTAGATTGACTAGTTGAACTATTCAAAAATGTTTTTCAAAATAGTAAAAAAAGGCAAAGAAGTTAAGGGGTTCAGCGGTGACGAAAATGGAGCCCTTAGTGTCAAGCCCTGCAGAGGCAAATCTGATTTAAATCTGATTCAACGTTGGACTCCAAAAAAGTCCAACGTTGACCGCTGTGTCGTCTCCTCTCTCCTGTCTCCTCTCCTGCCTCCTCGTCTCCTCTCCTGCCTCCTCGTCTCCTCTCCTGCCTCCTCGTCTCCTCCTCCTCTCCTGCAGGGACTCGAACAGATCTCTGGACATCTTCGACGAGAAGTTACATCCTCTCTGTGTGAGTGTTGATTTCGTCGACTAAAACTAAGACGAAAAATGTTCGCCGACTACCTTTTTCCACGGACAAAAACTAAATGAAAACTAAGCTACGATGACTGAGACTAAATATACTGACAATTTCTTCAACAAATTAAAACTAGACTTAAATCTTATAGGAAGGGACTAGTGGACCAGAGATCCAGTATAAGTCATTTTACAATTAGTTGCATGTATCCGAGCAAATAGCCGATCTACAAGCTCACAAGACGCGTTGTGAGCTTGTAGATCGGCTATTGTCAGCAAGTGTATAATCAGCCATTACGACGTCATCAAGGCCCGCCGAAACACATTTTAGTCGACTAAATCAACTGTCGATTTAGTCTAAAAAACTATGAAAACTTCCCAATGACATCTTTTTGAATGATAAAGTAAGGAACAACAACGCAAAGATAAACACACTGATTATTGTTTTTTTTTTTGTATTTTTTTTAAATAACTGACATATTGGGGACGCTTTGTTGTAATATTGCCAATTTCTTTTGAAAATGTTACTTTAGGATTTACCCTCAAATATAACACATACAGCCTTGGCACTCTTTTATCATTATCATGTAGTTACATGATATTTAAAGAACATTTCAACACCTTTTCAACTCTAACTGTGTGTGTGTGTGTGTGTGTGTGTGTGTGTGTGTGTGTGTGTGTGTGTGTGTGTGTGTGTGTGTGTGTGTGTGTGTGTGTGTGTTTGTTTGTGTGTGTGCGCGTGTGCGCGTGTTTGTGTGCATGTGTGTGCGTCCTGTAGAGAGACCCAGTGCCAGAGGACTACTCGCGTGTAGATCCGGAACACAAGCTCATCTACCGTTTCGTCAGGACACTGTTCAGCGCTGCACAGCTCACTGCAGAGTGTGCCATTGTCACTCTGGTGAGCTCCTCTGTGTGTGTGTGTTGTGTGCTGAAAAGTATATTAATGTATGCAGTTAATACTTTTAACTTAATTACTTTTGAACAAATTATTTCATTAATGGGATGTGTGGCATGGAGGTGATCAGCCTTTGGCACTGTTGAGGTGTTATGGAAGCCCAGGTTTGCTTTGAAAACGGCAAGTACAAGTAATTTGTACGGATTGCCCATACCCGAAGGCGGGGTTGGCGAAAGGGCCTTTCTGTGTGGAGTTTGCATGTTCTCCCCGTGTCCCCTAGGGTAGGTACCCTCACAAAAAACATGCAGTAATCCTGGTCACTAAACTGCCTCCCCCTGGCCAGCCGGGGAGCCTGATGGAGGGGAAAGGAACTTGTTGGAATAACGTGTTCCTTCCACGCGCTATACGTCCAACTAGGGAAACTCCCCCCCCCCTGTCAGGTGTAAAAGGAGCAACTTGGACACTCGGGCATGAAGGAAGCATGAGTTCAAGTCCGTTGCTCTCCCCTTGTCCCCCATATATGGGGACTAGGTTGGTGGAGGGTGTGTATAGAGCCCAGAATCACATTAGATGATTGACACAGGGGTGAAAAATGAGTTACAAAATCGTGGGATAAAAAAATATAAAAAAAAAGAAAAAGAAGTGGGGCCGCTGTCTCATTTGGGGGCGTGAAATTTGTGTATGGGCTGTCAATCAGATAGGACTTTTTCTGTTTGGATGTATGGGCTGTCAATCAGATAGGACTTTTCTGCGTGGATGTATGGGCTGTCAATCAGATAGGACTTTTCTGTGTGGATGTATGGGCTGTCAATCAGATAGGACTTTTCTGTTTGGATGTATGGGCTGTCAATCAGATAGGACTTTTCTGCGTGGATGTATGGGCTGTCAATCAGATAGGACTTTTCTGTGTGGATGTATGGGGCTGTCAATCAGATAGGACTTTTCTGTGTGGATGTATGGGCTGTCAATCAGATAGGACTTTTCTGCATGGATGTATGGGCTGTCAATCAGATAGGACATTTTCTGTTTGAATGTATGGGCTGTCAATCAGATAGGACTTTTTCTGTTTGAATGTATGGGCTGTCAATCAGATAGGACTTTTCTGTTTGGATGTATGGGCTGTCAATCAGATAGGACTTTTCTGTTTGGATGTATGGGCTGTCAATCAGATAGGACTTTTCTGCGTGGATGTATGGGCTGTCAATCAGATAGGACATTTCTTCGTGGATGTATGGGCTGTCAATCAGATAGGACATTTCTGCATGGATGTATGGGCTGTCAATCAGATAGGACATTTCTTCGTGGATGTATGGGCTGTCAATCAGATAGGACATTTCTGCGTGGATGTATGGGCTGTCAATCAGATAGGACTTTTCTGTTTGAATGTATGGGCATAACCTCCGCGTATGATAATGTCACGCGCATACCCTCCATAATGGACCAATAGTAATTGACTTGAACAAATGAAAGTTGAGAAGCAATCCACTAACCTCTGAGGTTAGTGCCATTGATGCAGCTGTTGTCATTCACCTTCTGGCCACCTGAGGGCAGTAAACCCCTTACAAACACAGCCAGTGATATTAAGGTCAGGAAGACCTTTTGTCATTTTCTGTGGGGAAAAAAAGTCCTTCATGATTGACACAAAATGTGTTTTTGTTGAAACTCCTGAAAGCCACGAACAGAAGCCCTTATCTTTCTGTTTTTCATTTCCGTTGTATTTTAATTTAGATTTATGCTATAAGCAGGGTCCATTTGGTTACATGTGTATAGGCCTGTCACAATTATTACATCATCGCCTAATTATTATTAACTATGATGTAATAATTGCTGTATTAATTGTGACAGGTATATCTGGAGCGTCTCCTGACCTACGCGGAGCTGGACATCTGCCCTGGCAACTGGAAGCGCATCGTGCTGGGAGCCATCCTGCTGGCCTCCAAGGTAATTAATACTAATGATAATTGAGCACCGAAGTCTGACGTCACTTTCAGTAGAGGGCGTCAGTCCCCAGGTTCATGTATTTTTTTAGTTGCATTGAAATCGTCATAGGAGGATTTTTTAGATTGCTTCATATAAGAACTGTGTTTGAAAAATAAACATGTCATCCCGGCCGCTTCACTCATATGGATATGAAGAATCAACTGACTGAGAGAAAACGCTAATGTTACTGCTACTGAATTAGTTACATTTTCGCTAGAAGCTAGACTGTATCATATATGAGTGACTGACTGTTGCAAAACGATACAGAGACACCTCCCTGACAATAACAGCCGAGACAGCTTGTTTATTTTTGGACCACAACGCTTATAGTAGACGATATTAAGATCACCCCATGTTATTCTCCATAGATTAAATTACTTCCGCGAACCAGGGGAATCGAAGGGATGAGCGAGTTATGTCAGGACTTCGGTGCTCTATGATACTAATAATTATGAGGATGAAGATAATGATCATAATAATAATAATAATAATAATAATCCTCCTCCAAGGTGTGGGACGACCAGGCCGTGTGGAACGTGGACTACTGCCAGATCCTCAAGGACATCCCCGTGGAGGACATGTGAGTATAACCCATTCTGACCTGAGATCAGATTCATACGAGGTTTCCACTGGACACACACTGGTCTGATTAAGGAACTCAAAATGATGACGTCTGTGTGTTTGACTGGATTGCTGAATTCCTACAATGCCCATAATGCTTTAGTGCACTCCTTGTGGAGAGGGGGGGGGGGGGGGGGAGGCTGCATGGAGGTGTGACTTTGTAGTCCAGGAAGGAAATGAGATGAGCCTGGCTCCAGCCCTGAATCGCTAGCCACGCCCATTAAGAAAATATGTTCTGGCGATTCAGTTCTGGAGTCTCTCATGCCTACGGCGGCGTCAGTGTCGTTCGGAAATCCGACCGCAGCAGCTGATTCACCTGATTGGTCATCAGCGCTGTCACTCAACAGCGTTAGACAACAAACATGGCTGCCCCCACTACTGCGGTAACTCACGACCGTATCAATCTGGCTATTAAATCGACGTATGATAAATAGTTTCTTTACAGACGAGAGGTTTTATAAATATCATCATCCGACATATTTTTACCGCTTTTGTTTACATACTAGTAGCGCTCGTTGGCTGTGTTTGTTTGGTTAGCAAACGGGTTAGCCATAGCCACATTATTGACAGCAACATCATCTGCTTTCCTACTATTCTGATTTGGTTGGTATGAACCAATCACCGAAGACTGCCACTTTGACGACACCCATCCCATAAACTGCTGTGCCGTGGGGAGGGCTTTCAGTCTGAATAATGTAATGAAGTGAAACGGAATGATAAAATTCAGACGGAGTGTCGGGCTAAAATGAGACCACATCTTCGTGAAAATACAAACATTTTCAGTATATATCTTCGTCTTTCATGTTGGGTTCAATGAGAGAGAGAGAGAGAGAGAGAGAGAGAGATGCGCGTCGGCCGTCACAGGAATACAAGTGCTCGTACAGTATGGGTTCCAATCTAAAAAGCAATCTATTGTGAGTTGTCATTGAGCTGAGCTAGCTGCTGGAGAGAGCTGGACTACAGGCACATTTTCACCACAAGCCCGTAGCGCGGCACTCGGTGCCATCCATGGATAGGGGGATGGATGGGGGGGTGGTTTGAGAGAAGGGGGGGGTGGG
Organism: Protomyctophum bolini; assembly: GCF_963924005.1. Taxonomy (NCBI): domain Eukaryota; kingdom Metazoa; phylum Chordata; class Actinopteri; order Myctophiformes; family Myctophidae; genus Protomyctophum; species Protomyctophum bolini. The sequence goes on along the minus strand of NC_137877.1, from coordinate 41,381,355 downwards.
GGGGGGGGGGTCATTCGGGGCTGGGTGGGTCTCAAGTGCTCTCCATGGTCCAACATAATGGGCAGTGTCTCTCGCCCACTCCATTAGTTACCCTGGGAAACCAGACATCACACACACACACACACACACCCCGCCTCTTCTGACCAAGACAATATACCTGGATGCGGTATCCATGGCGACCGACCGCCTCATAGCCCTGATGTTTCATCTCCTAGCTGTCCCTATCCCTATTTTAACTTTTTTTTTTTTTGAGGGGACAAAAGGTTTGAGGTTTAATGTTTGTCTTTGTCTAGACAAACATTAAAAACGCCATTAACAATGAACAGAGTTTAATGTTTGTTTTGTCACTAACACAAACATTGTGTGTGTGTGTGTGTGTGTGTGTGTGTGTGTGTGTGTGTGTGTGTGTGTGTGTTTGTGTGTGTGTGTGTGCGCGCGCGTGCGTGTGTGTGCGTCACGCAGGAACGAGATGGAGCGCCACTTCCTGGAGCTGCTCCAGTTCAACATCAACGTTCCGGCCAGCGTTTACGCCAAGTACTACTTTGACCTGCGACAGCTGGCCGACGACAACAGCCTCAACTTCCCCCTGGAGCCGCTGGACAACCAGCGCGCTCACAAACTAGAGGTACAGCACACTACACACTACACACTATACACTACACACTATACACTATACAACAGCCTCAACTTCCCCCTGGAGCCCCTGGACAACCAGCGCGCTCACAAACTAGAGGTACAGCACACTACACTACACACTACACACTACACACTACACACTAGAGCTCTTCACCGGGTCCCCCGACTCCGGAAATACCCGAGACCCGCTCGTGTTTTATCGTAATCACTCGGGGCAGGGTCGGAATCGGACGTATCCCCCCCTCGGAACTCTGGTCTGTCAGTCATTATGTGTATAATGTCCGAGTTGGATCCGAGAAGACCCGTATAGGCTACTGTGTGCTGTGTGCTTTTTTTGTTGTTGTTGTTGCAAATGTTAATAAAATATTCAATCAGTGTGTGACTGTATACTCTTTCTCTCTGTCTGCTCCGCATCGCTACGGGGGGGGATTCTGGTTAACGTGTGATCATTTACGAGGTGAAGGCAAACTATAGCAAAGCTCAAATTAATATGAGAAGGTTTAAAGAAACCATGACAACTCTCCTGTGTATCCCATTCCCCACATGTGGATAAGAGAAGAGAGCAAAGTATAGGAGCTGTTTATATTAAAGTTCATTGAAATATTCCATTTAAGCCAAGACCTGTAAATGCACGCACGCTGTCATGAGGAGAAAAAAGAAGAGACAAGTCTCTCTTTAGCCCCCCCCCCCTCTCTCTCTCTCTCTCTCTCTCTCTCTCTCCATGCCCCTCTCTATCTCTCTCTCTCTCTTTATGTCTGCCTGGCTGGGTCGGGTCTCTCGGAATGTCGGAAATAATCGGATCTCGCTCCGGGGCTCGCCATTTGAAAGAAATCTCGGAACGGGTCGGAAATTGGACGAAATTGTCACGGAGATCCATTCGGGTTTGGTTTAACTATTTGTAAAGGTTTTCGGAACGGGTCAGAATCGGTAAAATTTCACAGATTAATTTCGGGGAACAATTTTTTTTAGACCTGTGAAGAGCTCTACCCACACAGTAGTACACTGTAGTACACTGTAGTACACTGTAGTTAGTACACTGGAGCCACTGGACAACCAGCGCGCTCACAAACCACCTGATGACCTCTCTTCCAGCCCAAGGCTTCATCCATTAGAAATGGATTATTATATGCATCTTTGATGTATTTGCAAACATTGTGTGTGTGTGTGTGTGTCCGCGTGCGTGTGTCCACGTGCGTGCTTGTCTGTGCCTGTGTGTGTCCGCGTGCGTGCGTGTCTGCGTGTGCGTGCGTGTCTGCGTGCGTGCGTCCCGTCCAGGCCATCTCCAGACTATGCGAGGACAAATACAAGGACCTGTACAATCGTGCGTCCATGAGGCGATCCTTCAGCGCCGACAACCTGATCGGCATCCGCCACACCAACGCTGTGCTCTCATAGGCCAGGAGACTCGGCCCCGCCCTCCAACGCTGTGCTCTCATAGGCCAGAAGACCCCCCCCCACCACCACCACCACCACCATAGTCTATCTATAAGAGACTATTGTCTCTGTTTTCATCAGTGTCAAACGCCTTATCCCTAAAACTTCTTTGCCTTTTTATTTTTACTATTTTTTGAAAAACATAAAAAGATGTGTTCAACTAAGGGGTTTTTAGCACTGACGAGAAGAGAGAGCCCTATGACCTCATCATACCGCTGCCATAAATGGGCTCTGTGGTTATCAAACCCCCTCCCCCTCCCTCCCTCCCCCACCCCACCCTTATTTTGTTTATAAAATAAAAATCCAGAATCTCCAGTTCAAAGGTAGTGGTATAAGTGATGATCAATCTGTTCAAGTGTTTACGCTCTATATTCACATAGTATAGGCCTGATCATTAGACTGCTTTGTTACACAGACAGGCTTATGATTCTGATTGGTGTTATTTCTGGATAACAGACCGCTCCGCCCTATAACATATACCAAGATGCACCAGGCGCCATCTTGGGGGGGAGGCATACTTTGGTTAGACATACCGTTGGTCCGACCGGTTTAAGGTTGGTGAGGGATTCGTTAAAACGACCGGATTATGGTTTGTGAGGGATTTGTTAAAAAGACTGCGGGTTAATGTTGGTGAGGGATTCGTTAAAACGACCGGGTTAATGTTGGTGAGGGATTCGTTAAAACGACCGGGTTAATGTTGGTGAGGGATTCGTTAAAACGACCGGGTTAATGTTGGTGAGGGGTGCGTCAAGACGACCGGATTAAGGTTGGTGAGGGGTGCGCTAAGACGACCGGATAAAGGTTGGTGAGGGGTGCGTTAAGACGACCGGATTAAGGTTGGTGAGGGGTGCGTTAAGACGACCGGATTAAGGTTGGTGAGGGGTGCGTTAAGACGACCGGATTAAGGTTGGTGAGGGTTGCGTTAAGGGTTGGGAGAGGGTTAAGGTTAGGTTTAGTTGTGCTGCCCCGTGGGAGGTTAGGGTGAGGGTTTGAGATATCGGACCAATGGTATGTCTAACCAAAAGCATGCACCCCCATCTTGGATGTAGCTGAAGTAGCTAGATGTAGCCAAAACACCCCCCGAGGCGATCGACAGCAACGGGAGGTATGATTAATTCTAACGTGACTAGCGACGGGACCGCAATAGCCTGTCTGAAACATAATAGAATTGGACAGATTGATTTAGATCAATAATTATTCACGTTCGATCTGATCCGCTAAAATGAGGGGGAACATTTAGGATGAGTCCTGTGACTAATTATTATTTTGTAAGCAAAATAAATAATAATAAAAAATCATATTTTTCAAAATAATGTAATAAATACATAAAAAAAAAAATGAAATTCCAATTAATTTAAAAAACAAATGTTTCAGACGGGAGACGTCACATCTTTCTTTTGGGTGGCGAGCAAAAAAAAACGTTTGGGAAGCAGCGCTACGCGGCACTACAGAGGAATGAGGGTCTGTGTCTCTGCAGCCCTTTAACCGTCTTGCCGCCAGCATTAAATCGCGCATTGCCAAGGTTTTATCGCACGCAACACTTGTTTTGAAGAGCCAAATATCCATACCCGCATGTTACAATGACAAAATGCTGTGTGCGGTGTCTTGACCCGAACGCGAGTATTACAACGCTTTGCTGTGGACAGTTGACATTCATTGCGCCGATTTGAATGCGAGTGGATGCGCGCGCATCTTCAAAATGGCCGCTGCCACTGTCCCACTTTGATCGGATCAGAACATGGATTAAAGAATATAAACCCCTGGATAACGTATAGCTACTTGTCTGGCAGGCTAGACGATTAATTATTGTTAAAGAGCTGGACAGACAGACGTCTGTCGCTGAACGAACACTTAATTGCAGCGATTATTATCAGAATATAGAGCTATTTAAAAAATTATGTAATAATAAACAACGGATAAGGATGACTTACTGCACCCTTTCAACACCTCAGAGAGCAAGACATTCTCCTATTGCCCCCCCTGCCCCACAGCAAGACATCCTCCTATTGCCCCCCCTGCCCCACAGCAAGACATCCTCCTATTGCCCCCCCTGCCCCACAGCAAGACATCCTCCTATTGCCCCCCCTGCCCCACAGCAAGACATCCTCCTATTGCCCCCCCTGCCCCACAGCAAGACATCCTCCTATTGCCCCCCCTGCCCCACAGCAAGACATCCTCCTATTGCCCCCCCTGCCCCACAGCAAGACATCCTCCTATTGCCCCCCCTGCCCCACAGCAAGACATCCTCCTATTGCCCCCCCTGCCCCACAGCAAGACATCCTCCTATTGCCCCCCCTGCCCCACAGCAAGACATCCTCCTATTGCCCCCCCTGCCCCACAGCAAGACATCCTCCTATTGCCCCCCCTGCCCCACAGCAAGACATCCTCCTATTGCCCCCCCTGCCCCACAGCAAGACATCCTCCTATTGCCCCCCCTGCCCCACAGCAAGACATCCTCCTATTGCCCCCCCCTGCCCCACAGCAAGACATCCTCCTATTGCCCCCCCTGCCCCACAGCAAGACATCCTCCTATTGCCCCCCCTGCCCCACAGCAAGACATCCTCCTATTGCCCCCCTGCCCCACAGCAAGACATCCTCCTATTGCCCCCCCTGCCCCACAGCAAGACATCCTCCTATTGCCCCCCCTGCCCCACAGCAAGACATCCTCCTATTGCCCCCCCTGCCCCACAGCAAGACATCCTCCTATTGCCCCCCCTGCCCCACAGCAAGACATCCTCCTATTGCCCCCCCTGCCCCACAGCAAGACATCCTCCTATTGCCCCCCCTGCCCCACAGCAAGACATCCTCCTATTGCCCCCCCTGCCCCACAGCAAGACATCCTCCTATTGCCCCCCCCTGCCCCACAGCAAGACATCCTCCTATTGCCCCCCTGCCCCACAGCAAGACATCCTCCTATTGCCCCCCCCTGCCCCACAGCAAGACATTATCTTATTGCCCCCCCTGCCCCACAGCAAGACATTATCTTATTGCCCCCCTGTCCCACAGCCAAACATTCTCTTATTGCCCCCCCTGTCCCACAGCAAGACATTCTCTTATTGCCCCCCCTGCCCCACAGCAAGACATCCTCTTATTGCCCCCCCTGCCCCACAGCAAGACATCCTCTTATTGCCCCCCCTGCCCCACAGCAAGACATCCTCTTATTGCCCCCCCTGCCCCACAGCAAGACATCCTCTTATTGCCCCCCCTGTCTCTCCTGCCCCACCTATTGCCCCCCCCCCCCCACAACCCCGCCCCAGAGCAAAACACATAGAGATTAAGACTGAATCACCCCCCCCCGCGACCCCCTCTTTTTGCTTACTATGTAGGCTACTAGCTGTGAACTTTGTTTTGAAATGGAGAAGATCATTTGCAGATGGAGAGAGAGTATTTTAAATAAACAATAAACCATGTAACAAAGTGGCAGAACTTCCTCCTCTTCTGTTTGCCTTACAGGAAATAAAAGAGAAGCCACACTGTGTGATAAGCTCTAGATTTGCCCGTAAACCTCAAGTTTAGCAGCATATATACAGTAATAATCGGTCATATGCAGGTGTTGATGGTACAATTTGTGAGTTTACCAGGGTTTGTTTGCCTCATGCAGACATTAGGTATTATTGGATACCATGTGATTCTGCATTATGTGTCATATATTTAGCTTTTACAGTCGCTGCTGTGCATGTGCAACTATCATCAGATAATATAACTCTTTAGTTACATTTAACAGTTGCACTTGCTGATTTTTGATTAATTTATGACAAAATTAGTTGACAACTAATTGAATAAACGATTTGATTTACGATGAATCAATTCTTCGTTGCCGCCTTAGTGGGAACATGAGACTCACATACATTTGATGATTTTTTTCACTTGAACAAATCAAAACAATACTTGGACTTGACCTGGACTTGACCTGAGCCCTCTCTTGACTTCAAGTCTTCAAGTAACGGCTTTAGACCCCGTTTTGGGATTCGAAACAAGTTTGGAACTTCACTTGGACTTGCCTGTTTTGACTCCAGAGCTAGACTTATTCAGACTTGACTTGTTCTTTGTCCCACCTCTGCCCTATATACGTTGTTTTAGACTTATGTTATCTCCGGATAGTATAGACCAGGGGTGGGCAACTGGCGGCCCCGGGGGGCCACATGCGGCCCCCTGCCTTCACTTAATGCAGCCCGCATGTTAATGTCAGAATAATTATATAGTATTGATTTCAGCTGTTTACAATTCCAAAAACCCAAAAAATTTTATTCTCTTTTTGTGTCCAATGTAGTTATGTTAACAGTTCACGAAGTTAACATAATTATAACCAAATGCATTTGCATACATACTTTTCAGGATTTCAATTCAAAAATAGCAAAAATCAAATATAGCAAAAATAGCTGATCTACAAGCTCAAAACGTGTCTCACCCCCTGGTTCAGGGAAGTCATTTCTCTATGGAGAATAACATGGGCTCATCTTAAAATCGTTTCATATAAGAATTGTGGTCCAAAAATAAACAAACTGTCTCTGCGTTATTGTCGGGGGACGTGTCTCTGTATCGTTTACGACAGTCAGTCGCTCATATCTGATACAGTCTGTTTCTAGCAAAAATGTAACTTATTCAGTAACACTCAGTCAGTTGATTCTTCATATCCATATGAGTGAAACGGCCTGGATGATTTGTTTATTTTTCAAACACAGTTCTTATATAATAAGAGGCGATCTAAAAATCCCCCTATGGGGATTATACAATGCAAATCATTATAATTTATATAGGTAGAGGCCTCGTATAAGCCCCTTGGGGTTTTTTTTTGCCTCAGCCTATAGCACTTTACCCTTCTTATATTTATATAATGTTCCCTGTGTTCTTTTTATACTGTGCTGAATAAATAAATACAAATACAAAAAGTACTTGGCACCCTCTACCGATATCAGACTTCAGTGCTCTACATAAAATGACCAAATAAATCACCACATAACCAAATAAATCACCAAATAACACAGTCACAAAGTCGACGTATAGGTCCATACACATTTATTCTTGATCGTTCCAGCCAATGAAACCAGAACGGAAAACGACACATTTCTTCATAAATATCTAGAAAAGAAAGAAAATATAATCTTGGCAATGGATTGGATGTCATTTCATTTAAAGGTGGAGTGGCGGGATTTTTGTATTTATTTGTTCTGGTTGTTGTTGTGCAATGATGTCATCCCTTTGTATTTAGGTTTTCTTCCTGGAGGCTGAAACCTTGACAGTCAAACGTGCCAATGGAAAAAAAACTGATATACAATCACTATCAATTCAGGTGGATCACCACCCATCACCGCAAACCAGGTATACTTAATGAACTGGTGGGCGTGTCCACTTAAAAATTACATTTTAACAAATACTGTACACTTCTTTTTTTTTTTTTTTAAACGTCTTCCTCCTTATATAATAATAATAATAATACCTGATGATCATGTTTTAGGGTGGGAGAAAAATCATGACACTCCATCTTTAAGTCAAGGTTCTGTAGTCATCTCACACATTCACTACTCTCGCACACAGACACACACACACACGCACACAGCGAATAGGGCTAATAAATTATAGGTAAGCGATGACACTGATGGAGACATTTTGATACAATAGTCAAAAAATAACTAAACAAAAGTCCAGGCTGAGCTTTAAAAAACCAACACAATGAATGACCCGGTGATCACAGTCCAAACACAGAGACGATGCAACAGAACCAAGTTACCAACACAATGAATGACCCGGTTAGCACAGTCCAAACACAGAGATGATGCAACAGAACCAACACAATGAATGACCCGGTGATCACAGTCCAAACACAGAGATGATGCAACAGAACCAAAAGCACGACAGCGGGGCGGTCCAGCAGGGACGTCCACACACATCAAAGGGGGCTTCAGCCACCTGCCCCTTTTACCCGTCTGTAAAACAACTGCCCTCTCCAGACCACGAATGCAGCGTTTACTATAATGGTGGAAGAAATGCAAATGCCCTCCTCTCCTTTCCTTGCCATGCCATGCCCAAAGTCTCCATTCAGGAGAATAGCTTTTTTTCCCGAAGTCTCTTGAACTTGGAACGCAGCATTTTGCGTTGAACAAATTTGTTTTTTAAATCCATGTTGTTACACACCTAAGCTAAAGAGCGCTGTGTTTCACCTAAGCTAAAGAGCGCTGTGTTTCGCCCCCCGAAATGAGCTGATCTACAAGCTCACAACGCGCCACGCTGTGACTCGTTGTGAGCTTGTAGATCTGCAATTTTTTATCCAAAAGTGCCTCTGTGACACTCCAGTGTGAGCTGACCTAACCAGTGGTTCTCAAACCTGTTCATCAAAATTGATATGGATTTTCCTGCCGACCGGACCCCCATCTGAACACACATTTCGTGCCAAAGAATGTTGTGTTAAGATTTTAAAAATATTATAATCTACATTGTTGGAACAGCCTGTAGCTACATAACATACGTTAGCGTAGCACTAAAATGCTTTAACTAAAAAAAAAAAGATTAACACGATTGTCAGGGGAAATTTCACGAATATTTCACAATTCATTGCCTGGAGTTTTCTACATTTATTTTTTCCTCCAAAAATAACAAAAGCATAAAATAGGGTTAAACTAAAGTCACTGATTTTAAGGCTATATTAACTTTTTTAGTCAGGGACCCCCTGAAACCCCCAATGACACCCCCCCCCCCCCCTTCGGGTCCACCGTCCAAATGCCCAGACCTTATACTCTAAGGCCCAGACCACAGTGTGAAGGCGCTTTCATTTCCTATAGTGTCTACTAGTGCAGTTCCACAGTGTACCAGGAGGTGGGAGTAGAGCCCAATGGCATGGACGCAGTTAAATCAACCCTGTTGTTGTACTTGTTGTGCCATAACAAAAAAAAAGAAAAAACAAACAACTATTAGAACTAGAACTATTAGAATGTGCTTTTCCTTTTTCAGAGGCAGGTTTTTTTTAAAGCATTAATATGAGAGCGTTCCTGTACAGAGAAAGAATGTATTAGGTACAGGCTAACTGCAGGTTATGTGGCATTCTTTATAAGGATCAAATGCATTGTCCACCTTTTGATGCCAACATTTTAATCTGGTTCTGTTTTCTGTGGGTCCGTCTGTGTTTGTTGGAGACAAAGAAAACACCTTCCAAAAATATATGTTAAAATCTGAGACATGGTTTTTAAATACCTGGTAAATTATTACACCTACAGTCTATATACATGTTTCTCAATTAGTACGATTTTTATGTACAAAAAACGTTCACCCAAAATACACCATAGAACATGGACACACACACACACACACACACACACACACACACACACACACACACACACAATCAATCACTCACTCTGAGCACTTTTTGTACAACAATTAATCAACTTATAGTCCAGGGAAAAAGGTGGCGAGAGAACAGAGTTAATTCCCTTCTTAAAAGTCCACACCGATGGCTACAGTAGCATGGAGTCTTATTGGTGAGAGTCTGAGAAACTAAAAACGAGTCGCACTATACACATTATTTTTTACAGTAAATCTATACACATTGTACATGAATAAATACTCGTCCTCTGTCTCTGTCCTCCCAGAGCTGTGCAGTTTCCCCTCCATCCATGGCATCACTCAAGGCTCATTCATAGTCTGTATTTCCGGTGGTGAGGTGACCACCCCTCCGGTGGTGAGGTGACCACCGCTCCGGTGGTGAGGTGACCACCTCTCCGGTGGTGAGGTGACCACCGCTCCGGTGGTGAGGTGACCACCGCTCCGGTGGTGAGGTGACCACCAGAGACGAAATGCGGTGGTGAGTAAAAACAGAGAGAAGGGCTGGTGGCGGTGGTTTGCTCTTCACCGAGGCTCAGTGACTTCATGTTGTAGTTCGGTGGTCACCTATAGCCACCGAAAATCCAGACTATGAATGAGCCTTCACACCTTCCTCGCTAGATTTTCTCTTGAATAGTCCGGCAGTCGGAGGGTGTGTGGAGCCAGAATGTTTATTTAACAATAATGATACTCTTGAGAGCGTAAAATGAAACCAACATGGACCCATACAGGTCCATCTGGTTTCATTGTACGCTCTCGAGAGTTAAAGATCTATAAGGGTCCACTTGGTTACCAACTCTCCATCATTTAGCAGCCTGGGGACCACCTGTGGACCACCCTCAAAGACCACTAGTGGTCCCCGGACCACTAAAAGAAAACCACTGGCCTAAAAAATACGTGCATTCATTAATCCACCTGCTGGCTGCTCAAACGGCTGTCGCTATTGAGCAATTTATTTTGTAGGGGTTTACTTTATATGTGACCACCACATGCACCATTGACATCCTATATATTAAGGAACAATATTCCTAATTTCATTATGCTTTAATGCGACGTGTGAAACTAGGGGGTTTTCATGATTCTGAATCTATTCCAACCATTCGTTTTGCAAACGGGGGAAAAAAAAACACACGGCCATAGCCATCTTCACACATCGGTCACACATAACTCCCTGTAAATAAATCTCAATGCTGACAGCTGGTCAGCAAGTGGATTCACGAATGTATATACAAACTATACATACACAATATTTTAGGCCAATGGAAAAAAAAATCAAAAAAATCAAATCAAATTTCCCACTTTGAACAACCAAAGCCTGTTGGCTGCCGAACTATAATTAATTTTTTACGCCATTATGGGAAGGAAAACTAAAATGAGCCAAAGGCGCACACAGTGGCCGGAGGCAGCTCTGCTCTGTACAAAGAAGGGTTGTGATGATGATGATGATGATGATGATTCCACAGTCTCTGGTGTAATTCCAAAGGTTTTAGGGGTACGTGATGATCGCGGCGTGACGCAGGTTGTTTTGGTGAAGTGTTTCTAAGGACGATCGAGGTCCGAGGTGACTGAGCCTGTTGGATGTTGACTCTGCTCAGTGTGCTGTTATAGACAGACAGCTATACGACGGTTGCAGCGTTGCTGTTTGCTCAGAGCATGGGATTAAAACACGGGCTGGACAAACACTGGCCCTGTTTACCCTCGTTTAACCCCTCGAGCCCTCGTTGGGGGATCCGGTTCGGAGGACCTGTACTTTTAACCACTTTAAAAACCTATTATACTTCTAGTTGTCTGGGATCCCACAAGGGGGTCTATACACTTGGTCACCTCTACCACACCCCCACCCCCACTCTGACTACTACACGATATCTCATGTCTTCTTCGTCGAATAGACGTAGACGATCTACAAGCACACGCAATGGCATGACCATAGACACAGAAAGGTATAGACGCCTCCTTCGGCTCTGGGGCAAATGATGGGGAAAAGATGCGCTGTGATTGGCCAGTATAGTCACTTGAGTGGCAGCGTGTGTAATTGTAGTGTAATTACGGTACGGTCCAGTCATATGTAAGAGGGGGGGGGGGGGGGGGGGGGGCAGCATTGCGGTATACGTTCCAGTCATAATGTGACAGGGGGGCGGGGCAGCATTGCGGCAATAAGGGCCAATCATATGTGAGAGGGCGGGGCAGCCTTGTGGTAGATGCCCGGTGGTAGCGCCCCCGTGTGGCCGGTCAGAGCCGTGCTGGCCTCGCTGTACATGGAGCCGGGCGCCGCCAGGTGGCCGCCGCCGCCCCCTCCTCCTCCTCCTGACGACGCCCCCCCGCCGCCGCCTCCGCCCCTCCCCTTCCGCGGCCACCAGCAGGGGCAGCAGCGCGCGGCGAACCTCCGCCACGACTCCAGCGTCTTGCCCGACCAGATCCACACGCCGGACGTGATGCCCACCACCAGGCACATGAAGTACTTGAGCATGAAGACGGCGTAGTCCGGCCCCCCGTGCCCCCCCCCCGCGGTGCCCGCTCCGCCGCCGCCGGGGCACTGGCAGGCCAGCGCCCGCTCCCAGCCCGGCCGGTAGTGCTGCTCGTACACCAGGCACGCCACCACCACGGTGGCGGGCACCGTGTACAGCACGGTGAACAGCCCGATGCGGATCATCAAGCGCTCCAGCTTGTCCGTCTTCATGGTGCCGCCCTATAGAGGTCAAGAGGTGAAGAGGTCAGACCAGAACCAGATGAGGTCAGTGTTGATGACAGAAAACGAAACACGTTTGTTTATTTCATACCTTTTTTACACTATAAACTAAATGGAAACTAAATGGAAACTAAATTAAAACTAACTGTAAACTAACTGGAAACTAACGGAAACCAAATGGAAACTAACGGGAAACTAAATGGAAACTAAATGAAAACCAACTGGAAACTAAATGAAAACTAACTGGAAACTAAATGAAAACTAACTGGAAACTAACTGGAAACTAACGGAAACTAACTGGAAACTAGATGAAAACTAACTGGGAACTAAATGGAAGGCAAATGGAAACTAAGTAAATATATTGACTATTTTGTCAAGTAAAAACTAGATTAAAATGTTAGGAAGTGACTAGTGGACAAGAGATCCAGTATAAGTCACTGTACGCTTGGTTGCATGCTGAAAATAGCAGATCCACAAGCTCACCAAGTGCTATTTATTATCATGAACAATAGTGAGGACCAATTATATGAAGACGGGTTGAAAAGTGGTGAAGTGGTCCTTTAATCCCCCTCCCCCGCCCGCCACTATACCTGCTTGATGATGCTGCGGATGCGGAACAGCGACACGAAGCCGGCCAGCAGGAAGAGGCAGCCGGTGAACAGGTAGACCACTAGGGGCGCCAGGACGAACCCGCGCAGGTTCTGCAGGCTCTGGTTGCCCACGTAGCAGATGCCCGCCACGGGGTCTCCGTCCACAGAGCTCATGGCCAGAACCACGATGGACTTCACACTGGGAACCAGCCAGGCCGCCAGGTGGAAGTACTGGAGAGGTTGGACACAGTTTATACAGTTTATACACCATTTATACACTAGTTTATTGCGAAGCTGAGTGATTTGTGTCACCATGACTCAGCCATAACCATATAAGGAGTCCCCAAAGCAGCTATACGTCCAAAACCCAAATATGTACGAGCTGCGTTCGCTTCCCGCGTTTGCGCGTCTTACTGGTATACACCAGCCAGTACTGGCGGCCAGTACTGCAGAGGTAAGCGTTATTCATACTCATTTTCGGTGGTGAGGTGACCACCGAACTACAACAGGACGTCGTCACTGAGCCTCGGTGAAGAGCAAACCACCACCCTGCAGCCCTTCTCTCTGTTTTTACTCACCACCTCACCACCGGGCGGTGGTCACCTCACCACCGGGGCGGTGGTCACCTCACCACCGGGGCGGTGGTCACCTCCCCACCGGGGCGGTGGTCACCTCACCACCGAAAATCCAGACTATGAATGAGCCTTTAATATACAGTTTATACACCTTTTATACACAGTTTATACACCAGCCAGCCAGGCGGCAAGGTGGAAGTACTGCAGAGTAGGACATTTAGCAGACTCAAACATCGCAGACCTATACAAGCTATGAGCTTGTAGATCTGCTATAGCATAACATAATGCTTAAAGAAAACACCAAAAAGGGTTTCCCGACCGGCCTATAAATGGAAGGTTCTATATACCGTCTCTTTACCTGCGAGTACCCAGCGATGGCCTCGCTGCCCCACTTCATGCCGGCCGCCAGGAACCAGGTGAAGGACAGCACCACCCACCAAATGGAGCTGGCCATGCCGAAGAAATACACCAGCAGGAAGACCAGCGTGCAGAGGGCGGGGCCCGTGGTGTCGTACAGGATGTGGAGAGGCTGGTCCGGCGGTCCGCCGGCCGCGGAGCTACACAAGATGGAAAATGGTGCAAGTTATAGAGCGTCGCAAGTCCCGCCCCCTTTCATGATGATGACGCCAGGCACAGGAAATGATTCCCAATGCATTTTTCCCCATAGACATTTCAAAAAGTATTTATTTAAAGACCTTATATAAGCGTCGTACAAAGCCGTGACAAATCATGACAACAACCAAAAAATAATTACAAATTGAGAAAACCTGCTGTTTTCTTTCTTTCTTTCTAATTATTAGATACTATTCAGTATTTTAGCCGTGACATAAGCGCCCCCCTCCAGAGATACTTCCGGGTTCCACTTTTGTGTCGCTTTTGTGTCCCCATAGAGTTATACTGTGTCCCGGCTCCGTCGGACTAAATCTGAGATGAAAACAACCACGAAAGTCAACAACAAAGCTACTAGTCTCCCACATCTGGCTGTGACAGGCCGTCTTCCCCACACGGAATACTATCGCCATTTTATTTCATTGTGTCAACTAAATCCTCATTAATGCAAACTATAGATTCAACATACTCAAGCCTGCACACATTCTAAATATGCCCCCGAAATATTGTACTGAGCAAATGGACTGTTACCACCTTCAATAATAATGATAATAATAGTCTTTATTGTCTCCACATCATATATTTTCTTTGTCATGGACAAAGAACATTAATAATTCTACCCGAGTTGGAAGCATTAAGACGCATTTTAACCCTCAATGGCTTCCTTTCTGAAAAAGAACGTCATTGTGAAAAGATTCACGCGTTTATATATTGCTATTTATTTTATTATTATTATTATTATTATTTCTTTCGAAAAACAAAAAAGCAATTATCCTCAATGCTGCTTAAGCACTTTACATAGATTGTGCATTACATTCACCCATTCACACACACACACACACACACACACACACACCTTTACATAGATTGTGCATTGCATTCACACACACATTCACACACCTTTACATAGATTGTGCATTACATTCACCCATTTTCACACACACACACACACACACACACACACACACGCACACACACACACACACACACACACACACACACACACACACACACACACACACACACACCTTTACATAGATTGTGCATTGCATTCACACACACATCCACACCTTTACATAGATTGTGCATTACATTCACCCATTCATACACACATTCACACACCTTTACATAGATTGTGCATTGCATTCACCCATTCACACACACACACACACATTCACACACCTTTACATAGATCGTTCTAATGACAGTCGGACCAATAGTATGTCGGAACTACAGCCTGTACCCCCTCTGGGAGCCCATATAGGGATCGAACCGGGAACCTCACGGTTCTCATCTGGATGTTTTATACCGTCCACTCTACCGCTGAGCCACTGCGGCCCAGGTACGAGCTGCCACCGTACATTTCAGAATGAGGGTTTCAGAATTACAGTCACTGTAATTCTGAAACCCTCATTCTGAAATGTACTAAACTGTAAATGACTGAGATAAATAAACTAACTATAACTAACTAACTAACTAACCGTGCCACGTGTTGATGTTGAGCTTTAGTTGTCGTCACACACATGACTGAGATTGACAATTTCAATGTGAACTTTGAAAAATTTCCGTTTGGTTTTTAGGCTTTGTAATTAGATATTGCACAGGGCAGCTATGACAAATAACTTACATTTAATAATGTTATACTTAGGGTTAGGGTTAAAAAACATGTAGACATGCTTGTAGATCTGCTATTTTCTTTTTAGTTTGAGCATTTTTCAACACAGGAAGGATTATGGAAAAATAACCACGATTATCTGGAAATAACTGCTAATTGTGTAATAACTAGGGGTGTGACGACACATTTGAACAGCGATACGATACGTATCACGATACATGGTTGACGATACGATACTGTACATGGACGATATTGGTTCATTATGGTGATCCGATACTATTCAATGATTTGAAATCGATACAGTAACTATTTAAAATACATTGACAATGGTTTTTTTTTAACTAAGTCATTAAAACCCTCTTTTTCTTTATCTTCAAAAAATTGCTAAATATACCACAAACAAAAATGTCGTATTGATACAATTGATTATTTGCATTGTAAAACGATTCGATACCGATTATTTGCATTGCAAAACGATACGATACGATGTTGCTTCTTTCATTTCGATATACTTGGATTCATGAAATTCATTCAAATCGTTTTTTCGATGCAGTTACTATATCGTTACACCCTATAGTAATAACGGCGCCATGGGGAGGCCTTCCTTACCCGCTGCCGCACGCCACCCTCTCGTGCCCCGCCACCAGGCGGATGAGGTACCCCAGCGAGACGAAGAGGTAGCAGGCGGCCAGGAAGATGATGGGCCTCTCGGGGTACTGGAAGCGCTCCATGTCGATGAGGAAGGTCAGCACGGTGGTCAGCGTGGACGCGAAGCACAGCACGGACCACAGGCCCACCCAGAAGGCCGTGAAGGCCCGCTCGTCCGCCGAGAAGTAGGGCTGGTGGCACGGCTGGGCGCAGTTGGCCAGCGGGCCCGTCTGCACGCGGCCGTACAGCGGGTGGCTCTCCCTGCGCACGGGCACCAGGGGGTCCCGGCAGCGGCAGTCCCTCTCGCACTGCGGCGGCCCCGGGGGGCCCCCGCCTCCGCCACCACCACCGCCGCCACCGCCGGGGGGACCGCCGGGGGGCCGCGTGCGGCCCTTGGGCGTGGGCTTGTTGGGGAAGGGAGGCGACGGGGTGGTGGTGTCCGCGGCGCTGCCGTTCTGGTCCATGCACAGGCGGGTGTCGTCGCCCAGCCGCGGCAGGCGCTCGCAGCCCATCCGCTCGGGCCACTCGAAGCCGTACTGGCTCATGAGCGGCGAGCAGCCGCGCTTGGCCCGCTCGCACACGGAGCGACACGGCGGCAGCGGCTGCTTGTAGTCCGGCAGGCAGATGGGCGTGTACATGCTGCACAGGAAGAAGAGCAGGTCCGGAGAGCAGCGGATGCGCACCAGGGGCCAGAACTGGTGCACCTCCAGGCCCACCTCCTCCTGGGTGTCGTGGTTGAACTGGTTGGGCATGTGGGTGAGGTTGTAGCCGATCCCCTTGCACATGGGCACGGTGATGGGCTCGCACACGATCTCCTTGGAGGCGCCGCGCGCGCCGCGGGGCGCCGCCGCCCCGTGGCACAGGAGCAGCGCCAGGAGGAGGCGCCACCGGCCGGGGGAGGAGGAGGAGGAGGAGGCGGGCAGGGGCCGCTTCATACCGACCGACCTGGGGAGAGCTCTGCCTTTTATGGAAGGATGTATGTATATGCGTCCAGACCCGTGCACGTGCAGAGAAATCACAAGGAGTTTAATAGTTACAAATATGTTTCCCTGAATTATCTCTCTCTCTCTCTCGGCAGACTCTCTGTCTTTTTAATTTATGACCGCATCTCGGAACTATGAAGTCCCAGCTATAGAGGACGCAGTAATGTCTCCAGCAGCATGGTGGGCTTCTCTCTCCGTTGGATAAATAAATAAAACACCTAAAGTTTCATTCCAGACCCTCCTCCGGGGCTCCGCGTAACCTCCCGCTCCAAGCGCGCGATGAAGCACCTTGCTGCGGACAACACACCATGACGATAGATATTAGATAGATAGATAGATAGATAGATAGATAGATAGATTGATAGATTCACTGCCAGTAACCTCTCTCTCTCTCTCTCTCTCTCTCTCTCTCTCTCTCTCTCCGAGGAACAACAACAACTCTAGGATTCAGCCAAGTCCGCGAAAAATAGCAGCAAACTGGTGTCAATCATTCACCAAGATTTAGCATTCTGTGGGTAGAAAGTTCATTTCCTCTCTCTGTGCATGCGGCCAGTCGGCCCGAAGCATTCAACAACACGTATTTTTATAAGCATAATTTCCTTCTCCGTCCGTTTATAATCCACATGATTGACGCCGTGTCGTGTGACATAGAGAGAGAGAGAGAGAGAGAGGGGACAAGTGATGTCTTTACAGATAACGAGCATCACTCGAACGGCCAATTAAAGAGACAGGTTGAAGTAAATAGCTAATACAACAAAATACTTCTCCGCCGTGCAGCGCAGAACCACCGACCACCTGCATGCCAAAAAGATCACTTTTACGCATGGATAAATAAAGCTGCGCGGATGATGATGATGATGATGCAGGCTATCCGCCACGCAGACAGCTCTCACACACACACAAATAAAATAAATCCCTTGAGCTTGTTTAAAGTTCCAACGCGGTTTGCTCTGCAGCTGCTTGCAGATTGACTGATTGAATGATGGAGGTAAAAATTATATCCCGCTGGAGAAGAGACCACAAGATCCGCTCATCTTATAACTTCCACATTTCGCCGTCTTTATTGCCCCCCCGAAAAACTTCACATAAATAAATGGATGTCCGGCAGCGCTCTGGTGGAGCTAGTGGCTCTCTGAGCCGAGAGAGCACTGAATGACTCTCTCTCTCTCTCTCTCTCTCTCTCTCTCTCTCTCTCTCTCTCTCTCTCTCTCTCTCTCTCTCTCTCTCTCAGAACGCCCCCGGTGGAAACAGCTACTCATGTGTACAGAAAGCATCGATATACTGCTGTCAGAAATACAGATCTGTTTTCCAGGTAAAAGTCCGGATTTCAAAATGTAGCCTATTACTGTCAGAGTAAATAAAGCATTGCATTATATAGCCTATAGCCTATATACCCAAACTATAAGTACCCAAAGTTGAAATAGCAGATCTAGAACAAGTTCAGTGTGTCAATGATGACACAATGATGACATCAAAACAATGGCACTGTGAGCTTGTAGATCTGCTATTTTTAAATGCCAGAAATGTGTAAGTATATAGGGCTGAAGTCAAGTGGTTAATTTAAGTTTTGTAACAATAATCAAACTCTACAAAGTATATAGGCTAACTAAAGTTTTCAAATAAATGTAGTTGTAGTTGTGTGTATACTTAGTTACTTTCCACCATACTGGCCAGTACAGTACAGTACTTTAAAAATCTGCGATTATGCGATGAAATATGCAAGATTGTATGTGATTTTTATGAGGGGGAAATATGCGGAAATACGCAAAATAGGCAGAAGAATGACAAATGTGCGAAAAGTTGCAAAATATGCAGGAAGTTTGTGCGGAAATATGAGATTATATGCCCTTTTTTAAATAAATAAATACCGTGCAGTATAGGCCACGGTACAGCACGGTACAGTACAGTACATTAGGCAGTAATAGTGTAGCCTCCACTCCGCCCACTCACACTCCTGAGCCACGCCCCTTCCACCTCATTGGACCAACAGCCCATCAGGGCTTTATTGGAACCTTTATGGACAATACTGACATACCGGATGTTTAGAGAGCGAGAGAGAGAGAGAATACACACACACACACACACACACACACACACACACAGTGGAGTTGTTAGTTTCCTATCAGTCTCAAATGGGCCAACTTGGCCAAGCCTCAAGTTTTCACAATCAGTGCAAAGGTAGGAGATAAAGGTTAACACATGTCCTTGTGTGTGTGCGTGTGCGCGTTAGCAACAACATGCTAACCACATGTGCACTCATGGTCATTGTCACCACCGCGCCCAAACAGTAACCATGTTGTAAACTTATACACTGTACTGTGTGTGATCACAACGGTGTTTACAGACGTGTGTGTGTGTGTGTATTAGACCGTTCCTGAAAAACGCAGGCAAAAACTTGCGATTATGCGATGAAATATGCAGGATTTTATGTGATTTCTATGCGGGAGAACATGCGGAAATATGTGATTACGTGATGTAAATTCAAATAAATTACCCCCACATAATGTTCTCCATGTGGTTACTTGTTATGTGTTATCAAATGACATTGACATACGAAGCATGAATATAGGCCAGACTCCAGGTGTGGACAATACAATACAATTAGTATTTTATTCTATTCTAGGAAATGTCCTGTGTCATGAGCCTTCAATGGATGCCAACCAGAATGTTGATGATAAAATGACATGTTATTGCCAAAGCATACAACAAAACAAATGAACAGTGAACAGCAAACATCCCAACAATAATGAGCAATACAGTAACAATGAAAAGAAATGAACAAACAGAAACATAACAGCAACTTTAATGACCTTGTTCAGCCAGGTATACCCATGGCTCTATACTGTCCCTCAGTTGATGACAACTCCACACATTTTGCTGCCAAAAAAATGTGCATTTGGACTGTTCTCCCTGCAGAACATATTGAAGTAATTAAGTTATATTTTATATTTTTCTTTAAATTTAGGGAAGTGTCTGTCTGTCTGTCTGTCTGTCTGTCTGTCTGTCTGTCTGTCTGTCTGTCTGTCTGTCTGTCTGTCTGTCTGTCTGTCTGTCTGTCTGTCTGTCTGTCTTCCTTCTCTAGGCAGCCAGTTCTGTCTGTGTCTGCCTGTTTCTACTGCCAGGCTGTACATACTAGTCAACATCTTCCTCAGTTTTGGATCAGTAACAGTGGGCAGGTAATTTGCCACTGTGTATTCTCGGTCGAGGGCCAAATAGCATTCTAATTTACTTTGGGTTTTTGTTGTGTTTTTCCAATATGTGATATAATTGTCTTGTTGCATTTGGATAATTTGGTTAGTGGAGTGTGGAGTGTAGTTTTTAGTCTCTCTCTCTCTCTCTCTCTCTCTCTCTGACACATGTTACTATGTCACACAAAGGTCCCAACGTTTTCTCGGGTACAAAGGTCTCCTAGGGTGTGTGTGTGTGCGTGTGCGTGCGGCTGTGCGTGTGTGTGTGTGAGTGCACAATCCCCTCTGTCTAAGGCTTGTTAACACTTTAGATTCCATTGGTTTAGACATCATGTTAACATGATAAATGATCATATGGAAGGAAGGAGCGAGCACTGCATTCCTACAAGACACACACACACACACACACACACACACACACACACACACACACACACACACGAGCGCACATGCGCACGCACGCACACCCTGCTGCCCGCTCTGTTTGACTAAGACTTAAACAGCAAACGTAAGGACTCATTGATCTGTGACCTGATTCGTTCGTTGGCCAACGAGGTATACCAGGGGTTACATCGTGTCAACCAGATCTGACACACACGCACGCCCACGTGCGCGCATGCACACACACACATACATGCACACACACACCCGCACACACATGCACGCAGCACACGTCGCACGTACGCACCACCACTGTTGATTCTGACAGCACATTTTGACTTATAGTTGTAACTTGTAGTCATATTGTAGTTCTTTTGAATAACATTCTGTTTTTATTTACTCATATTTTAGTGAGCAATCTTCCTTCCTACTCTCACCTATATGGTCATGAAGTGTTCCTACTCTCACCTATATGGTCATGAAGTGTTCCTACTCTCACCTATGGTCATGAAGTGTTCCTACTCTCACCTATGGTCATGAAGTGTTCCTACTCTCACCTATATGGTCATGAAGTGTTCCTACTCTCACCTATGGTCATGAAGTGTTCCTACTCTCACCTATGGTCATGAAGTGTTCCTACTCTCACCTATGGTCATGAAGTGTTCCTACTCTCACCTATGGTCATGAAGTGTTCCTACTCTCACCTATGGTCATGAAGTGTTCCTACTCTTACCTATGGTCATGAAGTGTTCCTACTCTCACCTATATGGTCATGAAGTGTTCCTACTCTCACCTATGGTCATGAAGTGTTCCTACTCTTACCTATGGTCATGAAGTGTTCCTACTCTCACCTATATGGTCATGAAGTGTTCCTACTCTCACCTATGGTCATGAAGTGTTCCTACTCTCACCTATGGTCATGAAGTGTTCCTACTCTCACCTATGGTCATGAAGTGTTCCTACTCTCACCTATGGTCATGAAGTGTTCCTACTCTATATATGGTCATGAAGTGTTCCTACTCTATATATGGTCATGAAGTGTTCCTACTCTATATATGGTCATGAAGTGTTCCTACTCTCACCTATATGGTCATGAAGTGTTCCTACTCTCACCTATATGGTCATGAAGTCTGGGTCATGACCCAAAGAATAAGGTTGCGAATACAAGCGGACGAAAAGGGTGAAAAGGGTTTTCTTCGACGGGTGGCTGGCATCTCCCTTAGAGACAGGGTGAGAAGTTCAGTCACACGAGAGAGAGACTCGGAGTAGAGTCGCTGCTTCTTCGCCTGGAAAGGAACCAGCTTAGGTGGATTG
The DNA here is from genome assembly GCF_963924005.1 of Protomyctophum bolini. Lineage (NCBI taxonomy): Eukaryota > Metazoa > Chordata > Actinopteri > Myctophiformes > Myctophidae > Protomyctophum > Protomyctophum bolini. The sequence goes on along the minus strand of NC_137877.1, from coordinate 41,359,382 downwards.
GGCATCTGGTTAGGATGCCTCTCTGGCGTCTCCCTATAGGGAAGTCCTCACGGCACATCCCACTGGGAGGAGATACATCTGGTTAGGATGCCTCTCGGGCGTCTCCCTATAGGGAGGTCCTCGAGGCACGTCCCACTGGGAGGAGACCCCCGGGACAGACTGAGGCGCAGTTATTTGGAATCACATGATCGACTCACATGGCCTTGGAACGTCTCGGGATCCCCCAGGAGGAAGTCACTAATGTTGCTCTGGAAAGGGAAGTCTGGAGCTCTCTGGTGGAGCTATTGCCCCCGCGACCCGACTACTGATAAGTGTCGACTGTCAAGTCTTATGCATTACTAGTAAAAAGCCATTAATCTGTAAACTAGGCAGGTTGAACTCTGGTGCGACTTGTTCCTGAAATATATATTATTAATAATACTAATACTAATATATATATTAGTCTATAGTTTTAGTCAATTTCAGTCGACTAAGTCTACAGTTGATTTGTATTTTGGACCTTGGTGTACCTCGATGGCATGGTATAATGGCTGATCTTACACTTGGTTGCATGCTGAAAATATAACCGATCTACAAGCACACACAGCATCGCAGCGATACGTGTTGTGAGCTTGTAGCTCTGCTATTTTCAGAGCGCAACAGTTGTCTACCAGTTCTATTGGATCTCTTCTCCACTAGTCTAGCTCCCAAAAATTTAGTTCTACTGGATCTCTTCTCCACTAGTCTCTCCCTAACATTTAGTTCTGGATCTCTTCTCCACTAATCCCTCCCTGACATTTAGTTCTACTGGGTCTCTTCTCCACTAGTCCCTCCCGGCCTAGACATTTTAGTCTAGTTTTAATTTGTTGTCAATATATTTAGTCTTAGTTTTAGTCATCATTGCTGTAACTCTGAGAGTGTTCAAATGGAACCAAATGGACCCTATAACAGCGATCTGTAACTCTGAGTGCACACTCAGAGTTATGGGGGTCCTTTGCCCCTTGCAAATAAAAACCAAAATGGACCCTTATGGGTCCATTTATACACTCAGCATTTCCTCTCCTCTCCTCTCCTCTCCTCTCCTCTCCTCTCCTAACCAGGTCACTGAGAACACCAGGGCCCAGTGAGCTATTGTACTGTGGCTTGTTGAATGTCACGGGGCCACTCTGTGTGTGTGCGTGTGTGTGTGTGTGTGTGTGCGCTGTGCTGTGCACGCACGTGGAAAGGGAAGCAGACATTGGGGGCCAGGTCATGCAGAGCCCCCCCCACACCCCCCCTTTTTCACCAGTGCAGAGACTCCCATGTTCCCCCCTGTGTGTGACCGTTGTCCAACCCCCCTCCCCCCCCCCCCCCCCCCCCCCTCTCTCTCTCTCTCTCTCTCCTTAAACTGTCCTTTGTTTTCGTTTTTCCCCTCGATGGCATTTTGTGCTCCCTCCGTCCTCGTCACCTGGGGCCTCCCCAAATGAGTGGTGACGGACCCCCCCCCCCTCCTCCCCCCTCCCCAAATGAGTGGTGACGGGCCCCGCAGAACCCCCGCCCCAACCCCCCCCCCCTCTCCCCTCCCCAAATGAGTGGTGACTATATTGCTGTCGTACACACGCAGATCTATACACGCTCAAAACGCGTCGGCCGCGATCGGCTATTTTTGCCATATATATTTGAATTGAAAAGTCGGGAAAAATCTTTTGCTATATTTTTGAATTGGAATTTTAAATGCATTTGAAATGCCTTTAAAATTATAGTTATACGTCAACTTTATGAACTAAATACAAATACTATACTATACTACTCATTATGCTATACTAATTTTGACTGAAGTAATTAACGTGTTGGTCATGTTTGGATTTATAGCAGCTGAAATCAATAATATATCAGTATTCAGATATTGACCGGCCGCATTAAGCCATTTTGGGGGTGGGAACCCCTTTTGGTGTTTTAAGCATTAGCTGTTGAAAAATATAGCAGATCTACAAGTTCATAGCGTGGCACAGAGTGCCGCACTAAGAACTCGTAGGTCTGCTATTTTTTTGAATATATATTCTTTCAGTTTTCAGTTTTTAACTCAAATGCTTCTATAGGGAGGGTCCCTGGAACATCATATTTTCAGATGGGGGTCGGCGGCATATTACATATGATTTTTGGGTGTCCTTGACATGAAATATTGAGAACCACTGATATAGAAACATGAGGTGTTTCAGAAAAAGGAAAAAAAAAACTTTTTAAAAAGACATTTCTTATCAATGTCGACGTCAGGCCTAAATGGGTTAAGTGAAGGTTGGGGGGGCCCCGGGCCGCCCGCTGCCCCACTGGAGCCGCCAGAGCGTTTATGAAGGTCCTGACGGGGGCCCCCGCGGACACCCCCCCACCCCCACGGGGCCACTGGAGCGGCACAAAGGAACTCGCCTTCCATTCGCTACAGTTGAGCCATTGTGGGGTTCGGCGCGGCGGCCCGCTAATTGGCGATGACAATTAAGCGTGGTCCACACTCAGCTTCAATTTGCCAAGCGCTCAATACAAACCGGCGGGCAAATGAGTCCCCGGGCTTTGCATGCTCTGCCTCGCTCTGGAGCACACACACGCACTCATGACACGCACACGCATGCACACACGCACGCTAACCAATGTGCATGTCGTTGCTGTGGGACACACACACACACACACACACACACACACACACGTTTTTTAACTCTTGTGCTCCTTCGTAAATGAACGCCCTGCGTGATCACACTGCACGGCGTCACACGACAGCATCAACAGTATAAGCAGATGTTCCAGCTCCAAACACGGCTCCAATCGCCGCGTCCTGAGCTTGTAGATCTGCTGTACTTTAGCTGGTTTTGAATTTTTCATCGGTTTTTGACATAGCTGGTATAGTATAATAAAGTATAAATGTATAAAGTGTAAAGGGTTGGGGGTTTTTGTGCTATAATTCGCTTATTTCCATCAAAATAAGTAGTAAAGTGTGCTGCTTGGGATACTATTTACATTATGAAGGATATTATTATATATATTTTTTTGAGTGATGGAAATAAGTGAATTATAGCACAACACCCCAATGCCCCATTCAATTCAATTCATTGAGGGCTTGTGGTATAGGGGAACTAGCCAATAATGCGCTTTTGCACAAAATAACACCTGACCTCTTTGGTGGGGACGTATAACGACTACAAATAAAGGTAAGAAAGGCTTCTAGCATGGAATTCTCCTTTAAGCGCAAACCACATACCAAAGGGTGGCCGCATGCAGCAACTCCTTGTGTCAAAACGGTTGCGATGAGTTGCATGGTGACCCTTTGGTGTGGTATGGGGCCGTTGAATCCCATGCGTTGAATCACTTGGGACGACTTGGGTCAACGTGCGTCAACGTGCAACAGGACATATCACACCGCTGGGACGACGCTGAAGCCGTCTCGACCCTCTGGTGTGGCTAGACCAGTCAGACGACAACAGAGGGGCTCTGTCTCGAGCCAAATTGAGCCACGACAGACGCCACAGAGCGAGCTAAAGCGCGCCAGTTGCCGTGTTGAACGTTGGGACGTTCGCTTATATAGCCGATTCAGTTGGAGTTGCGACCCCGGTGTGGACAGAATAGTAAATCATGTTCTGGGGGCGAGAGAGCGTTTTTCCCCCCGACTGCCACTCAAAGTGACTATACTGCGGGTGGCCAATCACAGCGCGTCCTTTTACGCAAACCCCGCGACCATCTCCATATATGGTCAGAGATGTGAGGCCCAACATGCAAAGGACAGGAAGTCCAGCAGGAAATTAGCTCACTCACAAAACGGAAAGATAAGAAGAAAGTGGAGACGTTATCTTTTGTTGTGTCAGTGTAACGTAACGGCCGCGAAGACATGGAATTGTTTCTAATTCCGGTCCTAGTCACCCCCCCCCCCCCAAAAGAAAAAAAACCCAAAACAAACAACAACAACAACAAAACAATAGGAATGTGGCATACGATGGCATTTCTATCTCTGAGACCCCCAGTTTATATTGTAAAATCAATGTTACTTTAACTCTGAGAGTGTACAAATGGTGATGTTCTGGGTATAAAGGGGTGAAACATCAATGAATGGTGGTCCCCAGCTGATGACCCTAGCAGCAAAACGTACCTTTCTGGTATGCGGTCAGGCTTAAGGCCTATTCATAGTCTGGATTTTCGGTGATGAGGTGACCACCGCTCCGGTGGTGAGCTGACCACCGGAGCTGAAATAACATTGAGCGGTGGTGAGTAAAAACAGAGAGATGGGCTGGAGCGGTGGCGGTGGTTTGCTCTTCACCGTGGCTCGTGACGTCATGTTGTAGTTCGGTGATCACCTAACCACCGTAAATCCAGACTATGTATGAGCCTTTAGGCTTGGCTCAGGGAAGAGGACGCCCCTGCCATGCATATAGTCCGGTGGAGGTGCGACAAAGACAGCAGGAAGACCATCCTTCTGTATGAAATAATGTAGAGAATACAATCACCACAAAATACAATCACAAGCACACAATACATCACATTGCGACAAATTGTGAGCTTGTAGATCTTGCTATTTTCAAATGGCCCGAAATGTGTATATAATTATAGGGCAAAAGTCGTTTTCTAAAATATATATTTATCCCACGATTTTGTAACCGATTTTTCCACCACTGTGTCAATTATCTAATGTGATCCTGGGCTCTACACACCCTCTGCCAACCTAGTCCCCAGTTGCAGTTTGCAAAAGTGGTTTTATGTATGTTTTGTAATAATAATCAAAATCTACAAAAAAATAAATACATACAGTACTACATATAGTAAGAGAAATCTATGAAAATCTGGGAACTAAATCGTTACCAAGAAATATCTTCACCAATGTGTTTCTAAATGTGTCTAATAAGTAATAACATGTACTAAAAGTTTGAAATTCAACTCCTGTGGGAAATTGAGTTATTAGCATAATATGTGACCATACCCATAACATAAGGCCAAAACGTTCTTTTCATCATTCTTTAAGTAGCATGTGACATATGAAACTAGGGGTTTTTCATGATTCTGAATCCATTCCAAGCATTCGTTTTGCACAAAAAACACTCCTTGGGCTAAATTAGGCCATATCCACAAATGTGCCGTTTTCCTCCCAAGGAGTGTTTTTTTGTGCAAAACTAATGCTTGGAATGGATTCAGAATCATGAAAACCCCCTAGTTTCATGTGTCACATGTCATATGGTCACATATTATGCTAATAACTCAATTTCCCCCGGGAGTTGAATTTCAAACTTTTAGTACATGTTATTAGACACCTTTAGAAACACATTGGTGAAGAAATTTCTTGGTAACGATTTAGTTCCCAGATTGGTCAAATACCTGATAAAATGCCCTTTATACTAATAGTAACTATAGCCCTAGTCAAAAGATCCTGTAGGACTTTCCAACAGGATCCTATAGGATTGTGAACATTTGGGTGTGATTTTTTTATGGTCAAATTCAGCTCTATAGTATATCAAGACGTGTTGATAGTGACAGTTGAAAGGATTTCAAATATCTTTCCGACACTGAATTTTGAGCGCTTTTTGTCTGAAAAGTCATAATATGAAGGTTGTTGTTCCTACTGTTTATATTTACAATACGGTCACATAACAGGACTGATCTATTTGACCTACCAGGAAATACATGTTTGGTTGGTATAGTGTTGATTTTGACATATTTTACCGATTTAGTTTAGTTCTATTGGATCTCTTCTCCACTATAGTCCCTCCCTAACATTTAGTTCTACTGGATCTCTTCTCCACTAGTCCCTCCCTGACATTTAGTTCTACTGGATCTCTTCTCCACTAGTCCCTCACTATAAACATTTAGTTCTACTGGATCTCTTCTCCACTAGTCCCTCCCTAACATTTAGTTCTATTGGATCTCTTCCCCACTAGTCCCTCCCTATAAACATTTAGTTCTACTGGATCTCTTCTCCACTAGTCCCTCACTATAAACATTTAGTTCTACTGGATCTCTTCTCCACTAGTCCCTCCCTGACATTTAGTTCTACTGGATCTCTTCTCCACTAGTCCCTCCCTAACATTTAGTTCTACTGGATCTCCACTAGTCCCTCACTATAAACATTTAGTTCTACTGGATCTCTTCTCCACTAGTCCCTCCCTGACATTTAGTTCTACTGGATCTCTTCTCCACTAGTCCCTCACTATAAACATTTAGTTCTACTGGATCTCTTCTCCACTAGTCCCTCACTAACATTTAGTTCTACTGGATCTCTTCTCCACTAGTCCCTCCCTAACATTTAGTTCTACTGGATCTCTTCTCCACTAGTCCCTCCCTAACATTTAGTTCTACTGGATCTCTTCTCCACTAGTCCCTCCCTAACATTTAGTTCTACTGGATCTCTTCTCCGCTATTCCCTCCCTGACATTTAGTTCTACTGGATCTCTTCTCCACTAGTCCCTCCCTCACATTTAGTTCTACTGGATCTCTTCTCCGCTATTCCCTCCCTGACATTTAGTTCTACTGGATCTCTTCTCCACTACTCCCTCCCTAACATTTAGTTCTACTGGATCTCTTCTCCACTAGTCCCTCCCTGACATTTAGTTCTACTGGATCTCTTATCCACTATTCCCTCCCTAACATTTAGTTCTACTGGATCTCTTCTCCACTATTCCCTCCCTGACATTTAGTTCTACTTGATCTCTTCTCCACTAGTCCCTCCCTGACATTTAGTTCTACTGGATCTCTTCTCCACTAGTCCCTCCCTGACATTAAGTTCTACTGGATCTCTTCTCCACTAGTCCCTCCCTGACATTTAGTTCTACTGGATCTCTTCTCCACTAGTCCCTCCCTGACATTTAGTTCTACTGGATCTCTTCTCCACTAGTCCCTCCCTGACATTTAGTTCTACTGGATCTCTTCTCCACTATTTCCTCCCTGACATTTAGTTCTACTGGATCTCTTCTCCACTAGTCCCTCCCTGACATTTAGTTCTACTGGATCTCTTCTCCACTAGTCCCTCCCTAACATTTAGTTCTACTGGATCTCTTCTCCACTAGTCCCTCCCTGACATTTAGTTCTACTGGATCTCTTCTCCACTAGTCCCTCCCTGACATTTAGTTCTACTGGATCTCTTCTCCACTATTCCCTCCCTAACATTTAGTTCTACTGGATCTCTTCTCCACTAGTCCCTCCCTGACATTTAGTTCTACTGGATCTCTTCTCCACTAGTCCCTCCCTGACATTTAGTTCTACTGGATCTCTTCTCCACTATAGTCCCTCCATAACATTTAGTTCTACTGGATCTCTTCTCCACTAGACCCTCCCTAACATTTAGTTCTACTGGATCTCTTCTCCACTAGTCCCTCCCTAACATTTAGTTCTACTGGATCTCTTCTCCACTAGTCCCTCCCTGACATTTAGTTCTACTGGATGTCTTCTGCACTAGTCCCTCCATAACATTTAGTTCTACTGGATCTCTTCTCCACTAGTCCCTCCCTGACATTTAGTTCTACTGGATCTCTTCTCCACTATTCCCTCCCTAACATTTAGTTCTACTGGATCTCTTCTCCACTAGTCCCTCCCTGACATTTAGTTCTACTGGATCTCTTCTCCACTAGTCCCTCCCTGACATTTAGTTCTACTGGATCTCTTCTCCACTAGTCCCTCCCTGACATTTAGTTCTACTGGATCTCTTCTCCACTAGTCCCTCCATAACATTTAGTTCTACTGGATCTCTTCTCCACTAGTCCCTCCCTAACATTTAGTTCTACTGGATCTCTTCTCCACTATTCCCTCCCTAACATTTAGTTCTACTGGATCTCTTCTCCACTAGTCCCTCCATAACATTTAGTTCTACTGGATCTCTTCTCCACTATAGTCCCTCGACTCCCTCCATAACATTTAGTTCTACTGGATCTCTTCTCCACTATTCCCTCCCTGACATTTAGTTCTACTGGATCTCTGGATCTAACATTTTCGTCTAGTTTTTATATGAGTGTGTGTGTGAATGGGTGAATGTAATGCACAATCTATGTAAAGCATCTTGGATAAAGGCGCTCTATAAATGCACCATTTTATACAGTATCTATAGTAGCTTAAAGAAACCACACCGTGTTTGAAGTGAGGGGCGCTAATATATAACTCATGTTGGTGATAGGTGATGTAATGGTGGTGTTAAACAAACGGTGCAAAGCATACATTAAATGCCATTAACAATATAGAGACAATATGACGTAAATGACACATTATGACGTGAATATTCCCGTGCGTCTACAAAACAAACATTGAACTAAAGACAAACGTTACACCTGTGTATAGGAGGGGCTATAGGGGACGGATAACGACGAGGCCTCTTGGATGCCAGTCAACTCAGAACCATCTAATAGAAGAGTTGCGACGTTGAGGGGGCAGAAACCGAACGCTCGAGCGCTGTTCATGCAGCCCCTGAACTGAGACAAGCTGGAGTTGGAAATACATTGTTTTCAACGAGGGCGGCGGCAAACAAGAGCTATTTTAAGCATGTGTGCAACATGACAACTGTTTTAAAGTATTGTACAGTAACAACTAAAAGTCTCTTTAATGTTTATGTTGTACTATTACTACAAAACAATTTAAAATAAAGGGATTTAACCATCATTAAAGTTGGGCTGTTGCCCTGAGTCCAATGCATTTCTGCCTACTTCCGGTCCAGGACTTGTCCCAGTTGGTTGTCCCCATTCTCAATAGAAGTCTATGTAGGAGAGCCGCCATTGGACTGAAGCCCCACGAAGTGAACGCAGTTTTCGTAACTCTGTCTATATATCTAAGGCTCTGAGTCAACTCAAGTCATCTCCATTATCTTTCAGCCCAGTCCCGCCTCCATAATGTCAATGGAGGTGTGAAATGAATGTTCTTAAAAAACATAGAAAACTATTTACAGTAGGCTATGTTGCCAAATATTTGTGGATTTAGAAGTCATGTGGTACTGATTGATCGGTCCACTGGTCCACTGCGAGTCTATGTTTGTGTATAGAGTGTAGAATGGCTCGGCCCTTTTCATTTGTTCAAAATTCATAAAAAACTGACATACTTGCACTTTATCCTTTTTAAATGTTTCAAAATAGATCGCCTATACGAGTATTTCAATATGCATGAGGGTATTATTTTACAAATAATAAAATAAGACAAAAGGGTAAAAGCAAAACCTAAAAAGATCAAACATGGCGACACGACGCGTCTGCCCCGACAGCAACAACATGTCGGTGAGGTGCTCTTCCAGAGGAATTTAGTCGACCGCGGCAAACTCACAGATGTTATAGTTCATTTTCAAAGTGATCAAATGGGTTAACTCTAAACAACTATCCTCTCTCCTCTCTCTCTCTCCTCTCTCTCTCTCTCTCTGTCAATTCAATGCAATTTAAATGAAGGTGAAGTAAAACTAAAATGCACTGAATCGCGGCGAGTTGGTAAACCTGCGAGTTCTCGAGATACCTTGCAGAGCACCGTTCTCTCTAAACGAGCCTCAGGACACTAATAGTTTCTGACTCTGCCCATCCTGGTGACGACGTCTTTAACTCTTAATGCCACCTGTTCATTCAGTGCCAAATAGAATGCAGCTGATGACAGTCAGTTTTCATCCGGGTCGCACATTCTCGTACATTCACAGAATGACGTCCCAAGTTGTTTTAGCAGGAGCAGACATGGCTTATAGCTTTCGCCATAAACGGTAATATGTCGGGCGTGATGCGATCAAAAATGACTATTTGCTTCTGAACGTCAGACGGATTTGACAAAAAGAACGTCTTTGGAGTATTTTTTTCTGAGAAAACAAGCAGCAAAGAAACTATACAATGCCTGGATTCCTATGGCGTGCACGCGGATCCATCCCCATGCTGGGAAGGACGCAGGTGTTGCCTAGCAACCTGGAGCAGGCTAGAGGTTTGTTTTTTTAGTGCTGGCCGGTTGGTTTTGATATAAAGCTTTTGAGCCGCTATATGTCGCTACTTTGGCACACAGTGGGTGAAAATCTGTCACCGCGATGGGGCGCTGATGGGGCTAAGCGTGTTAATAGTATCTGGCTCCGCCCCTCCTGGTGATGACGTCCAGCCGGTACTGGAGGTCTATGACCTGCTCCTCCAACGTCTCACGATTCTGCCTGTCGTTCTCCACAGTGTCCTCCGGCCTCAGTTTCCACAGAGCTTCTATCGGGGCCGTCTGTTGCGGCGTCTTTGTCCCGTTCCCTGCAGCGCCTGCAGCCGTCTTCTGACGTGGAGAGAGGAGCTTCTCGTCCGAAGCCGCGCTCTCTTCGAGCTGTCCGTCTTTTATCTTCCGTATCCCGCCGTGTTCCGCGCTCTGCTCCTCCTCCTCCTCGGCCTCCGCAGAGCGTTCAGAGCCGGCGGTGCTCGATTCCCCCGATCTCCTCCAGAAGCGTAACTTTTCCCAGAGACTCTTCTTTTTCCTTTTGCCGCTGAGGCGTCCCTCCAAAGCCTCCCTCTCGTCGGCCCAAAGACGCTCTCTGTTGCTGAGGCGGGCGTAGTCCTCCCTCAGAGTGCTATTCTCGGCCTCCAGTTGTCTCAGCGCCACCAGGTGGTCGTCCGCGGCTGCGTTGGACGATGACTGCCGAGCCTGATGAGGCTCAGGCTGGCGGCGGCCACCGGGCCTCTTGTGGTCGATCCTCTGCCTCCTGCTGGCCTGTTGTTGTTCCTGTGCGTGCAGTGCAGAGCGGAACGGTGCGTAGTCCTCTCTGAGAGCGCTGCATTCGGCCTCCAGCTGCCTCAGTATCAGACGATCCACGGCTTCCTTGGACATCGAGCGCTGAGCCTGAGGCTGGGGCGGCGACGCATCCTGACGGCCCCCCACGGAGCTCACGGGGATGGTCTGCTTACCGAAGGACTTCACTTTATCTCGGAGCTCGGAGAGGACCTCGATGTTCTGCCCCAAGATCAGCTCCAGCTCGGTGGCGTACGATTCCGCTTCGTCCGCCTCCTCCTCCTCCTCCTCCGTCCTCTCCGACACCTCGACCTCGCTCCCCCGCCAGCGGATCGACGACTCCTGGAAAACGGCTCGGCGGTCTTCCATCTCCACCAGCTCCGACGGCGCGTCATAGAAGAACATCTTGGGGTAGTGATTGTCGACGTGATGTGGCGGTCCCGGGAGCACCGGAGGTCTGAGTGGACTCTGACGGAAGAGAGACAGTTGCTCCTCGTCCTGCTCACTGCAGGTCATGTTGAGGTCGCCGCTCTGCGGTGGATCGCTCAGCCAGCACTGCTCCAGAAGCTCCGGCTGCTGCTTGACCTCTGCACGGACAACGGTGTTCCGTTCTCCTCCCGTGACCCAGTTGGGCTCCACCAGTAGCTCCTTCACCCTGTCGGCGTAGCGCAGCGTGTTCAGGGTGTTCTCGCAGGACGTCATGCCCGGAGACACGGTCACGATCATGCACGTGCGCGAGTTCTTCCCGACGAAGGAGTCCCGGAGGATGTGAGTGAGCTTGCTGTTCCTGAACGGAGGGTGAGACTTGCTGCGTCCCAGCGCCCTGATGCACTCCTTCAGCGCTAGCAGACTCCTGTTGATCTCGGCCGCTTCCAGGCGAGTCTGGCGGTCGGCGCTGGACGCGTCGGCCGCTCTCTCGTTCCCGGCGAGGTCGATGAGCGAGAACTTCCCGTGCATCTCCCCCCCCGCCCTCCGCAGGACGATCTGGAAGACGGCGTGGCTCCTGGAGGAGTGTTCATTGGCCGACGTCTTGCCTGATATCCTGCAGCCGTTTCCCAGGTCCAAGAGTCGGAGAACGTCCTCCGTGTGTCGGACGCCTTTCTCCATGAGTCCTACCACGTGGACCTGCTGTTCGCCGTCCTCCATCACCTTCAGCGGAGCCTTGCCGTTCAGCAGGTCAAACACCTTCCCGTTGTAGATCTCAAAGTAGGTTGCGTAGACTTGTAGGTCTAACTTCTTATGGTTGGGCTTCTTCAACGTGAGGAACACGTCCCGAGCGGTTAACGCGTAGATTCCTTTGGAACAGTCCTGGTTCTCTCCGCCCAGAGCACCTCCGCCCATAGTGTGCGTTTTTCCGCTCCCCGTCTGTCCGTAGGCGAAGCAGGTGGCATTGCCCCTCTGGAAGATGGTGTCCACCAGAGGCCTGGCCGTGAAGCGGTACACCATCTCGGTGGTGGTGGAGTCGTCAAAGGCGTAGTCGAAGCGGAACGTCTGGTTGTCCAGGTAGCGTGTCAGGTCCACCTTCTGCTTGGGTTTGTGGAGCATCACCACGTCCTTGGTGGGAATGGTGACCACGTCCAGGTCCTTCCTGGTCAGCTCCTTCTGGTTCAGCGGCCGCTTCCTCACGTAGACGCATATTCGGTGCGTCTCGACCAGGTCTTCTTTGGCCAAAGGCCTGTAGTCCAGACTGGCTCGGACGTCCCTTATCATGTACATGATCTCGTAGTGAGGAGCACCGGCGTCGACCTCCTGCGTTCTCCCATTCGTGCAGTGCTCTTGCTGCTGCAGTCGACGCGCCAGCTCTCTCTCTTTCTCCTGGAGTTTCTGTTTGTCGATGCTGAACGGCCTCACGCTGTGAGGCTGCAGTGTTGTTCGAGCCAACTGCGTCGTCGTGGGCTGTGCGGGCCGTTTGGCAGAGGGAAGGTCGGCGTCTTCAGATCGCCCGTCTCCTAGACCCCGCTCCTGCGTCTCCGCCGTCCGAGAGTCGTCGTCGTCTGAAAGCTCTACGGCGCGGCTGTCGGGGTCACCTGTCGGCTCCTCCTTCACCCTGTTAGCATAGCGCAGCGTGTCGTGCGCGTTCTTACACGGCGTCGTCGTAACGGGAGATCGGCCCGCAGAGATCATGCACGTCTGCCGCGAGTTCTTCTTCCCGGTGAAGGATGATTCTCCAAGGACCCGAGAGAGCTTGCAGTCCCCGAATGGAGGGGGACACCTGTTGTGTGCCAGAGGCCCTGCAGAGTCCAGAGTGGCTCGGAAAGAATCCCTCGTCCTCTGCGGATACGAGTCCATCTCCTTCACGTTTGTGTCTCCGTTTTCAATCCACTCCACCGTGACGCTGTTATTGTCCTCGTTCAGTGAGGTCACCACCGCCGACCTGCTGGATTCGCCACTTTCGGCCATCGCTGGACTTTTATCTCCTTCACTTTAAGTAACCTGTGACGATCTTCACGAAAGCGCACGCCATTCTATAGCGGGGGTAACGTGCGTGATGACGTCACCGCTCGTTGTCAAGAGCATGTACGTAGTGCAGCGCCCGTGCACCAGGAACAGCTGCTTGAATAAATAAATAAATGTTTGTCGTGAGACATCCTTTTGGTCTGGGATGAATATGAATATATTTAAAAAAGGTTTAACTCTAAACTATATAAACCTTGGCCGAGCATACGCCATTGATACGTCATAGATTACGCCACAGGTCATGAAGTCGGAGATCCACGCATCAGAGAGAAGCCACACCATCTTATTGTACCGGACGGTATATCTTGGATTTCTGTTGCACAATATTTATTTTGTTTGTTTGGCAGACAAAATAAATCGCTGGAAAGCAAACTGCAAGATGTTCAGGGGTGGACAGTAACCGAATTCATCTTGAGGGACATTTGCTGAAACTTATAGTCCACTACATCTCGATCGCAAATACTGTACTTTTTGCACCTCTACAATTTTTTGAGCTATAGTTACAGTTTATTTTGCAGATTACATTGTGACGGACGGACCGACGTGCAGCTCGGCCGGGAATCATGTGCTTGTGCTTTTCGTTACGTTATGCGTTCCCGACGACAAAATCCCCATTCAAAGTCAATGGGGAGACACGGGGGGAAAAAACAGAAAACCATATTTTGGAGCCACATTACTCTGGCATACTGTTATGTAGAAACACGATTTAAACGTCAAACAGCACACGTCACGAGGCCATCGACTTTGTCGTGGTTCAGACACGGAATGTGTGTGTGGTTTGAGCAATCAGCTCAGAGATCAGTGGCTCGCATGCCCTAGGGCCCGATTTACGATTGATCAAACCCGATTTACGATTTCACGATGAGATGGTCGACCATGGTCGAGACGGTCGACCATGGTTTTCCGTGAGTTTAAGCTTTTTTTTAATCCTCCGAAATCGTGACAAATGGCACCCTTTTTTGTAATGATCTTGTCGTGGGAGCTCAGCAAGAGTAAGTTTAAAAATATTTAGCAAATTTGACAATTAGCTTTGTGCTTTATTCTTTCATATACTGTTATTATTTGCCTACAGTGTAAATTGTGAAATGAGTTTACTGTTGAAATGTAAATGAATGTGATTGCTGTTGGACCTGTAAATTACAACAAAACAAACTAAGGCACTGGTGTGGTACTTCCTGGTTTACCAGAACGGGGTTCAACTCCCCGTGGTGCTCTGCTCAATTTGTTGTGTTCACATGATGTATCAACCTATAGCATGCGCTCCGAGACGATGGACTATAGCCTGTCACTTTTCCGATATTTTCACCTTCTTTTCAGATCCTCCGAAATCGTCAAAATTGGCACCCTATAGCAGGGATACTCAAATAGATTTACCTGTGGGCCACATTACAAAAATGGCAAGGGGCCAGGGGCCAGTAGATACAATTACGACATTAATGATACTTGATAACTTCTCTCTTTCAATTGCTTTATTTTCGCAAAATGTATCAAAGTACAATGTGCATGCACACAATATGTAAATAAATAAATGTGTTACATTTTCTTGCATAAACACAAAGAGCTGTTTCCATAACTGCACAAATTATTGCACATAACATGAGTAGCTGTTATAATAACATAATAACATAACATGAGTAGCTCTTTGCCTGCCTGCCTGCCTGCCTGTCTGTCTGTCTGTCCATGAGTAGTTATTTGTCTGTCTGTCAATGAGTAGCTGTCTTACTGTCTGCCTGTCTATGAGTAGCTGTCTGCCTGCCTGTCTATGAGTAGCTGTCTGTCTGCCTGCCTGCCTGTCCAATTGTCCATGAGTAGCTGTCTGCCTGCCTGCCTACTTGTCCATGAGTAGCTGTCTGTCTGCCTGTCTATGAGTAGCTGTCTGCCTGCCTGCCTAATTGTCCATGAGTAGCTGTCTGTCTGCCTGTCTATGAGTAGCTGTCTGCCTTCCTGCCTGTCCAATTGTCCATGAGTAGCTGTCTGTCTGTCTATGAGTAGCTGTCTGCCTTCCTGCCTGTCCAATTGTCCATGAGTAGCTGTCTGCCTGCCTGTCCAATTCTCCATGACTAGCTGTCTGTCTGTCTGCCTGTCTATGAGTAGCTGTCTGCCTGCCTGCCAGCCAGCAAGTTGGTTAACAGAAAATAAATTGTTATGGCTGAGTAAAATAAAATACAATAAACACAATTTGCCTGAAAATAGATTACCCAGCTATGACCTTTTTCATGAAAAAAATGAGTAGTGATATGGCTGACTGAGTAAAATAAAACAATCTACCTGAAAATAGATAGCTATAAGTGAAGAGCAATTTCCGCAATTTCCGCAATTACCATTTCCGCAATTCCCGCAATTCCCGCAATTTCCATTTCCGCAATTTCCTCAATTTCCTCAATTTCCGCAATTTCCATTTCCACCATTTCCGCAATTTCCGCAATTACAATTTCCGCAATTACAATTTCCGCAATTTCCATTTCCGCATTTCCGCAATTTCCGCGATTTCCATTTCCACCATTTCCGCAATTACAATTACAATTTTTTGAAATTTTGGAAAAAAAAGTTATCCTCGTTTCTCATCATTTTGGACCATGGGCTATAGCCCATATCGTACGGCATGCTATAGCACGCCGTTTTTCATCATTTTTGAGGATTTGAAAAAAAGAAAAAAAAAAAAAAAAAAAAAGATCGATTATAGCCCATGTTTTTTGAAATTTTGAAAAAAAAGTTATCCTCGTTTCTCATCATTTTGGACCATGGGCTATAGCCCATATCGTACGGCATACTATAGCACGCCGTTTTTCATCATTTTTGAGGATTTAAAAAAAAATAAAAAATGAAAAAAACGATGGGTTATAGCCCATGTTTTTTGAAATTTTGAAAAAAAAGTTATCCTCGTTTCTCATCATTTTGGACCATGGGCTATAACCCATATCATACGGCATACTCATAACTGTTGAGTCCTACCAACCCCATTCTAGCCTACTTAGGTTCATCTTAGGGTGAAATTTCCATTTCCGCATTTCCGCAATTTCCGCAATTTCCGCGATTTCCATTTCCACCATTTCCGCAATTACAATTGCAATTACATTTACAATTTTTTGAAATTTTGAAAAAAAAAGTTATCCTCGTTTCTCATCATTTTGGACCATGGGCTATAGCCCATATCGTACGGCATGCTATAGCACGCCGTTTTTCATCATTTTTGAGGATTTGAAAAAAATGAAAAAATAAAAAAAAATGGATTATAGCCCATGTTTTTTGAAATTTTGAAAAAAAAGTTATCCTCGTTTCTCATCATTTTGGACCATGGGCTATAGCCCATATCGTACGGCATACTATACACGCCGTTTTTCATCATTTTTGAGGATTTGAAAAAAATGAAAAAATGAAAAAAATGATGGGTTATAGCCCATGTTTTTTGAAATTTTGAAAAAAAAGTTATCCTCGTTTCTCATCATTTTGGACCATGGGCTATAGCCCATATCGTACGGCATACTATCTATTGAGTCCTACCAACCCCATTCTAGCCTACTTAGGTTCATCTTAGGGTGGACATGTTTGCCTGAAAAGGAATCTTTGAAATAGAAAAAATAGTTTTAGAAATATAGTGCTTTCAAATGTGAGACATTTAACATGGGTCTCAATGGCAGCTTTATAGGCACTCAAAAATCACATTCACCTAGAGACTCCATTCACACTTTTTATTATTCGGCTTACTGTGGAGACACATACTGGAAGTTTTTACTTTGAAATGTTTTGTAGTTTCTGAGTTATTTAACGTAAACGCCCAATGCATTCTCTATGGCAATAGCACAAACTTTGGCATGCTACTAGTCCTACATACTTAAACCTACCAACCCCATTCTAGCCTACTTAGGTTCATCTTAGGGTGGACATGTTTCCCTGAAAAGGAATCTTTGAAATGTGTCATAGTTTTAGAAATATAGTGCTTTCAAATTTGAGACATTTAACATGGGGCTCAATGGCAGCTTTATAGGCACTCAAAAATCACATTCACCTAGAAACTCCATTCACACTTTTTATTATCCGGCTTACTGTGGAGACACATGCTGGAAGTTTTTACTTTGAAATGTTTGGTAGTTTCTGAGTTATTTAACTTAAACGCCCAATGCATTCTCTATGGCAATAGCACAGACATTGGCATGCTACTAGTCCTACATACTTAAACCTACCAACCCCATTCTAGGGTGGACATGTTTGCCTGAAAAGGAATCTTTGAAATGTGTCATAGTTTTAGAAATATAGTGCTTTCAAATTTGAAAAACGATGGGCATCATTTTGGACCATGGGCTATAGCCCATATCGTACGGCATACTATAGCAAGCCAAAGCAACTTCACTTCACTGGACACCAGAGGGCAAACGCAAAAGAGGCCGACCCAAGACCACCTGGCGTAGGAACTGAGGGAGAGTTGAAGACCCTGCTTCACACCTGGGCATCTATAAAGTCCCTGGCCCAGAGCAGACGGAAGTGGAGATCCTTTGTTGCTTTCTTACATGCCAGCCGGCATAAAAGGGCAGTAAGTAGCCTACGTCAAAATATCAAAGTGAAATAACAAAATAGGCACACAGCATAAATCACTTGAACAGTGCATTATAAGTATACTTAAACCAAATTTGCAAAAGTGCAAAATGTTGCATATCGTTGCTGTCGGGATAAAACCTCATAACTCCAAAATGTACAGTTTTCAGGATATGAAAAATATAACATTTTCAGGAAATTAAGAAAACCTTATATTTTTAAAACAAAGCAATACAGCCTCATCAAAGTTGGTGTTGTAACTTTATATATTGTCAATTACATCCATGAGAGGGGGTGGTGGAGTTAGCTCCTTTAGCAGACAGTTTGAGGGTCCAATGGAGTTAAGAGGTTTTGTCCAAAGCACTTTTTACCATTGGTTCAATATTTTTGAAACAACACACAGACGTAAAGGGTGTTCAATAGCAGACTTGGCGAGCTTCAGGCACAAATGTTGTTTCTAGTTTATATTTTATTTTACATCAGTGGCTAACAGACAACATCCGTCCAGGAGAGAAAAGAAACACACCTGTTCTTGCATAACCGTTAGGCTGTGGCGACCACGTATAGAATAGAGAAACACACAAAACATGGTTTTAAAACAAAACAAAAACAGACGAGCAAGAAAACCATGAACAAAATAACTTAAATACCGTACAATAAATAGTCTTTAAGAAGTGCATAAATAAAACATGGTGGAGACAATCACATCGTGGCATACAGTACAGTACAGTTGATGACTATTTCTGTGTATTTGACGTATTACCATGTATTCTTGTTCCTGCTTACTGTAGACTGTAAAAAATATATATATATATCGGATGCCTCTCGAGCGTCTCCCTAGGGAGGTCCTCGATTTCACGTCCCACTGGGAGGAGACCCCGGGGCATCTGGTTAGGATGCCTCTCAGGCGTCTCCCTAGGGAGGTCCTCGATGTACGTCCCACTGGGAGGAGATCCCCGGGGCAGACCAAGGATCACGTCCCACTGGGAGGAGACCCCGAGGGAGACCAAGGATCACGTCCCACTGGGAGGAGACCCCGGGGAAGACCAAGGATCACGTCCCACTGGGAGGAGACCCCCGGGGCAGACCAAGGATCACGTCCCACTGGGAGGAGACCCCCGGGGCAGACCAAGGATCACGTCCCACTGGGAGGAGACCCCGGGGCATCTGGTTAGGATGCCTCTCAGGCGTCTCCCTAGGGAGGTCCTCGATGCACGTCCCACTGGGAGGAGACCCCAGGGGAAAGACCAAGGATCACGTCCCACTGGGAGGAGACCCCAGGGCAGACCAAGGATCACGTCCCACTGGGAGGAGACCCCAGGGCAGACCAAGGATCACGTCCCACTGGGAGGAGACCCCAGGGCAGACCAAGGATCACGTCCCACTGGGAGGAGACCCCAGGGCAGACCAAGGATCACGTCCCACTGGGAGGAGACCCCGGGGGAGACCAAGGATCACGTCCCACTGGGAGGAGACCCCGGGGCAGACCAAGGCGCAGTTGAAGGAAACACATCGACTCACTGGGCCTTGGAACGTCTCAGGATTCCCCAGGAGGAAGTCACTAATGTTGCCCCCGCGACCCAACTACAGATAAGCGGTTGGAGATGGATGGATGAAATTTAGCTTTTAGAGTCCCTGGCCAAGACGTGAGATGCACACCGGCTGTCATTTCACCTTGATCCGAGTGTGGAAGCCACATTTATTTTCCAATTTTAGGCCTTAATTTAGAGGTATTTGAGGAACTCGCACAAACTTCTCTGCACACTTCCTACAAGCTCATAGCGAGCTTGTAGATCTGCTATTTTTTTGAAAAATCGTGAAAATGGGTGTACATGTTATATGTATATACTGGTCCCTGAGATTGGGGTCCAGGGCCAATTACATATAATTCTGGGGGTCCTTGACAATTCTGGGCGGGAACCCCTTTTGGTGTTTTAAGAATTATGTTGTACTTTAGCTGTTGAAAAATAGCAGATCTACAAGCTCACGAGCTTGTAGGTCTGCTATTTTTTTTTTTATCGTGAAAATGCGGCACAAATATTTGAATATATTCTTTCAGATCTTTGCTTCCGAGGGGAAGCAAATATTTTCAGATGAGGGTCGGTGGCCAAGATCTTTGGGGTCCTTGACATGAAATATTGAGCACCACTGATACAAAAACATTTCTGAAAACGCCATGATTTTTTTAAATTTCGACGTCAGGCCTAAATGGGTTAAATAGTTTGAGAACCATTGACACATAGAAACATAGGGTTTTCTGAAAACTGTCATGATTTAGAAGAAGACATTTTGTCTTCTATAAGAAGAGAAGACGTTCTCAGGTCTGAATGGGTTAACACGTTGCATAGCGTTCGTACACCTCTTACATATACACAGAAAGCCTGGCCGATGTTGGTAAACATGTGAAAATGGCAGCAAACACATTCATAATTCAAATTCATAAACAGTAGTGCAAATTAATGGCAAAGCAAAAACAACAACATAGAAAAACAAACTTCTTCCCTTCTTTCACACGGACGGTATATCCCTTAATCAGTGAGGTTATTAATATTATGCATCAAAGCAAATACACAATTATACATTATATGACATCAGAATGAATTATACATGAATTACACATAATGACATGAATCTCCATTGTCTTTTTTCCCTCTGTGTCAGGCACGATCAATCCAAACGTCCTTCAAGTATCCATTTTGAGGGATTCAAAATCATCGTGTGAGGTTAATTTCCACTAAATATTTCCATGAATTTTGAAAACAAAAGTCAAAACTTTTTTTATTTTTCTCCCAGAAATGTCATGAAAGACGGTGAAATAGTGCAAAGAAAAATCAAAGAAAATCCATGAATTGGATAACAGATGTTTAAAAAGCAGTGAAAATAGAGCACCAAAGTCCTGACGTAACTCGCTCATCCCGACGATTCCCCTGTTTCGCGGAAGTAATTTCTCTATAGAGAATAACATGGGGTGATCTTAATATCGTCTACTATAAGCGTTGTGGTCCAAAAATAAACAAGCTGTCTCGGCGTTATTGTCAGGGAGGTGTCTCTGTATCGTTTGCAACAGTCAGTCACTCATATATGATACAGTCTGCTTCTAGCGAAAATCTAACTAATTCAGCAGCAGTAACATTAGCGTTTTCTCTCAGTCAGTTGATTCTTCATATCCATATGAGTGAAGCGGCCGGGGTGACATGTTTATTTTTCAAACACAGTTGTTATATGAGGCGATCTAAAATCGCCTCAATGGGGATTTCAATGCAACTAAACAAATACATGAACCTGGGGACTGACGCCCTCTACTGAAAGTGACGTCAGACTTCGGTGCTCTATAGACGATCTACAAGCTCACAGCGCGGCGCAAAGAGACACATTGTGAGCTTGTAGATTCTAGTAGTCTGGGGTGCCGGGAAAACGTGCACGCACGCACACACGCACGCACAGGGAGAACACCTGGGCAGTCCATCAGTAGCAGTAGTTTCATCCAGACGTCGTTCTAACATGCATAAATAAATACTGCAAACATACTGTATGTTATGGAGAGAGATACTTTTTTTGCATTTTAAAATACAGAAAATACGTATTTTCTGTATTTTAAAATACAGAAAATACATATTTCGAATACATGCTCATCTCTCTGTGTGTGTGCGTATGTGTGTGTGTGTGTGTGTGTGTGCGTGAGTGTGTGTGTGCGTGTGTGTTTGTGGCAGACAGCAGAGATGACATGGACTCACAACGACGGATCCACACGTAAAGAAAAAAACAGACAAAGATAAATAAAAATAAAACACAAATCCATTGTTCTCGCCCCCGTTACTCATCGACACAATCACCATACTTAGTCCACACGTGTGTGTGTGTGTGTGTGTGTGCGCGCGCGCGTCTGTGTGTGTGCGTGCGTGCGTGCGTGTGTCTGTGTGCGTGTGTTATACTACATATTAGAGGTATACAACTGTCCCATAATTGAGTATCGTGGAAATTGTAATTCATGGTGAAATCGTCAGACACCACAGATAGGATGAATGAGCTTTTTGTTGTTCAGTACCACTTTAAAACCAGCGGTCCAGGGACCCCCCCCAGTGGGTTCCAGGTGGTCCCCAGCAGCGAAATGACGGAGAGCTGGTAAACAAACGGACCATTTATAGACCACTTATACGGGTCCATTTGGCTCAAATGGGTCTGAGAGGCTAAATGTCATCAAACGGTGGTCCGTGGCTCAAATGGCTCAAATAAATACATAGATACAAGCTCACAACGAGTTGCGACAACGCGCTGTGAGCTTTGAATATATGGACGCTGGGTAGTTCAAGTGGTTTAACAGCAAAAGTGGCATTTTGTATAAGTTTTAAGCACATTTTGGATTATCGCGATATTAATATCGTTAATCGCAAAACAAGCGTTTTTTTTTGCCACAGTATAAATCGTGACGTGTGATTTTCATAAATCGACCCCATCATCGCTGTCATGGTAGGGGAAGGTGGTATAGCAACCCCCCAGGACCACACCAGGGACCACCCAGGACAACCAGGGACCACCTGGGGGGTCTCTAGGTGTCATGGCAGAGGAGATGGTAGCACCCAGGATCACCGCGGTCTCTAGATGTCATGTTAGGTTAGATGGTATAGCATCCAGGACCACCGTCGTCTTCGGGGGTCCATGAGGAGGCGTTGTGGGGGGGGGGTCTCTCTACTCTCTAGAGGTCATGGTAGGGGTCCTCGGGGGTCCATGAGGCGGCGCCGGGGGGTCTGGTGTGGTGCAGCTCCTTGCGGACGCAGCGCGGACACGGCTGAGCCTTCAGGCGGCACTCCGCGTGGAACACGGCGCCGCAGCCGTCACACCTACGTGCACACGCGCACAAGCACACGCACACAGAGACACACGCACAAAGTCACGCACGCACACGCACACAGAGACACACGCACACAGTCACGCACACACGCGCACACAGAGACACACGCACACAGTCACGCACGCACGCGCACACAGAGACACACGCACACAGTCACGTACGCACGCACGCACACACGTACATGTAGATTAGAAATGTATATCTTCCCAGAATAGTCACCTAGTAGTAGTGCTTATAATCAGACTAATTGATCATTTAAAAAAAAACAACAATAGAAATGACATTTGTTTGTATTTGTCTGGAGACATGTCTGATGGATGGATGGTGTCACATACTTCAAATGTACTACTATCTAGCATCTATACTACCTGTTAAAACACCCTGAGCGCCATGAACGGAGGTCTCTCCACCCTATCAAATAGTTATGCTCAGGACGGCGCGATTAATCACAGGACGGAACATTAATTCCCCATTATGGACACGTTATGGGTCCATTTGGGGACCCCCTGGAACTCCCTCAAGGACCCCCTAGGGGTCCCCGGATCCCCCACTATCGACCGGTAGTTACACTGTACCTCCTGGTGGTGGCGTCCTGGAAGGGGTAGATGACCTGCTGGTCGTGACACAGCTCACAGATGAAGCCTTTCTCTCGACACAGACTGCATCCCATCACGTGGCCGCTGGCGAACTTGATCACCTTGGACAGGAAGGGAGCCAGCTTCCCGTCGATCACCTGGACCAATGGGGGGGGGAGAGAACCACATGATCACCACCTGACCAATAGGAGGAGAGAACCACACGGACAAAGACAACTCGGCTCCTGACAAATCATGACAATGAATAAACACGTTTATTTTTGGGGCCGAGTAAATAATTAGAAAGAAGGAAAGTACACAGTGTTGTACCCTGGCCCTTTTGTCATCTTTCACCATTTGCTAGGAGCTATATAGGTATTAGCTATTATAATTTAATTTATTAAATATTAATAGGGCTTTGTCCGAGGCTTAAAGCTGCTATAAGCAATAATATGTCAATTTTAATGACATTTAAAAATATATATATATATATACAGTCAGCAATGGGTAGAAATGTAGTCTCTGTGACACATCTAGGGGCCGCAATCTGCATTCAAAGATGTTCCTAGAAGCTTTGTCATTGGTCGAAAAATAAAAACCCCGGTCGATATGACTAACCAATCAGGCAAATCGATCAATGACAAAGCTTCTAGGAAAATCTTTGAATGCAGATTGTGGCCCCTAGATGTGTCACAGTCTCACAGAGACTTAATGTTTTTGAGTGTTCTACACATTGCTGTCTGTCTGACAGCACCAGTGCAGCACTGTTATTGTGTCGACCAGAAGCAGAAACCACTGGTTGCTGGAGTATACCATTCTAACGGACTGTCAAAGTTATTTCCACAGAGTCGGCACACGTTGGGTTTTTTTCGTAGACGGTGTGTGGTGGGTTCTTCAGCCATTCTCCTCATTTTTCCTCGCATAGCCTCGTTTGAAGTTATACCACTGGTAATGATTTCCTCACGGTGTTATTTTGAGGGGTGCACACACCGCTCAGAGCCCTGACGTCACATCATTTGGAGCGACGCCTACCTACGCGGAAAGGGTTCACTCCCACTTTTAGGCCAGTGCAGCCCATGCTTTCATTTTTCTCGTGCAGACGAAATGAAAGCCTGGGTTGTCGAGGCTATAACATGTTGACATATTATTGCTTAAGCAGCTTTAAAAGGTCTTTAAAGAAATACTGTGTGTATGTGTGAAAACAAATGAACGGGAAACTCTCTTCCAGTGACCTCGTCATTCAGAAAGGGGGCGGGGCCACAACGCTCTATTTGACTCTATGTGCATAAGCATAATTGCCTTGACATTAACGAGCGTCAACGAGCACCAGCTGGACACGCGGAGGGCGGGGTTGGGGGGAGTGGCAGAAAATGAGGAAAAGGAGAGTGAGGGGTTGAAGGAGGAAGAAAGAGCTGTTCCTTCTGGAGGAAAAGACGGAAAAGAAAGAAGGAAACATAATATACTGAACGCCATTTAATGACTGCTTGACAAGCTCTTTGAAATACCAGAGAGAGAGAGAGAGAGAGAGAGAGAGAGAGAGAGAGAGAGAGAGAGAGAGAGAGAGAGAGAGAGAGAGAGAGAGAGAGAGAGAGAGAGAGAGAGAGAGAGAGGCCATAGTCCATGGGAGAGCATACAAGTGGTTACACCTGGCACGGCCCACACAGAGACCTCCCAATTATAATGTACTCTATGAAGAGTGTGAGGGAGAGAGAGGGGGAGAGGGAGGGAGAGAGAGAGAGAGGGAGAGAGAGAGAGAGAGAGAGAGAGAGAGAGAGAGAGAGAGAGAGAGCACACAAAAAGACAAGGAGAAAGGAGGGCAGACCACCCCGACCTTCCAGCACACGCCTGTGTGTGTGTGTGTGTGTGTGTGTATGTGCGCATGCGTGCATGCGTGTGTGTGTGTGTGTGTGTGGCGCGCCTGCAGTAGGCTATGCATTGGAAAATGTGCAGAGGGAGAAAAAGTATCCAACTCAATCAACTTTAACTATACGGTCAGAGTACGGCCATTAGTATTATTGCCATCACCTGGGTGGGTCAGGCGTGTAACTTTCTAGACATTAAGCCGCGTGTGTGTTCAACAACACACACACGGTGACGGAAGCTTGCCATGCATAGCAACGGTTGCTAAACTATATTGAATGGCATTGGACCGTCGCTTTATACGGACGGGGTTTAGCGAAGGGCTAATTGTTGACAGTGGGAGCCTCAGTACCGATTCCATTCCATGCTAGCTCTGTGTGAATGGAACCATTCCATTCCATGCTAGTCTCTCTGTGTTAATGGGACCATTCCATTCCATGCTAGTCTCTCTGTGTTAATGGGACCATTCCATTCCATGCTAGTCTCTCTGTGTTAATGGGACCATTCCATTCCATTCCATTCCATTCCATGCTAGTCTCTCTCTGTGTGAATGGGAGCATTCCATTCCATTCCATGCTAGTCTCTGTGTTAATGGGACCATTCCATTCCATTCCATGCTAGTCTCTCTGTGTGAATGGAACCATTCCATTCCATTCCATGCTAGTCTCTCTCTGTGTTAATGGGACCATTCCATTCCATTCCATGCTAGTCTCTGTGTTAATGGGACCATTCCATTCCATTCCATGCTAGTCTCTCTGTGTGAATGGAACCATTCCATTCCATTCCATGCTAGTCTCTCTCTGTGTTAATGGGACCATTCCATTCCATTCCATGCTAGTCTCTCTGTGTTATTGGGACCATTCCATTCCATTCCATGCTAGTCTCTCTCTGTGTGAATGGAACCATTCCATTCCATTCCATGCTAGTCTCTCTCTGTGTGAATGGAACCATTCCATTCCATGCTAGTCTCTCTGTGTGAATGGGACCATTCCATTCCATTCCATGCTAGTCTCTCTCTGTGTGAATGGAACCATTCCATTCCATGCTAGTCTCTCTCTGTGTGAATGGAACCATTCCATTCCATTCCATGCTAGTCTCTCTCTGTGTGAATGGAACCATTCCATTCCATTCCATGCTAGTCTCTCTCTGTGTGAATGGAACCATTCCATTCCATTCCATTCCATGCTAGTCTCTCTCTGTGTGAATGGGACCATTCCATTCCATTCCATGCTAGTCTCTCTCTGTGTGAATGGGACCATTCCATTCCATTCCATGCTAGTCTCTCTCTGTGTGAATGGAACCATTCCATTCCATGCTAGTCTCTCTGTGTGAATGGAACCATTCCATTCCATTCCATGCTAGTCTCTCTCTGTGTGAATGGAACCATTCCATTCCATGCTAGTCTCTCTGTGTGAATGGAACCATTCCATTCCATGCTAGTCTCTATCTGTGTGAATGGAACCATTCCATTCCATTCCATGCTAGTCTCTCTCTGTGTGAATGGAACCATTCCATTCCATGCTAGTCTCTCTGTGTGAATGGAACCATTCCATTCCATTCCATTCCATGCTAGTCTCTCTCTGTGTGAATGGGACCATTCCATTCCATTCCATGCTAGTCTCTCTGTGTGAATGGGACCATTCCATTCCATTCCATTCCATGCTAGTCTCTCTCTGTGTGAATGGGACCATTCCATTCCATTCCATGCTAGTCTCTCTGTGTGAATGGGACCATTCCATTCCATTCCATGCTAGTCTCTCTCTGTGTGAATGGAACCATTCCATTCCATTCCATGCTAGTCTCTCTCTGTGTGAATGGGACCATTCCATTCCATTCCATGCTAGTCTCTCTCTGTGTGAATGGGACCATTCCATTCCATTCCATGCTAGT
Organism: Protomyctophum bolini; assembly: GCF_963924005.1. Lineage (NCBI taxonomy): Eukaryota > Metazoa > Chordata > Actinopteri > Myctophiformes > Myctophidae > Protomyctophum > Protomyctophum bolini. The sequence goes on along the minus strand of NC_137877.1, from coordinate 41,332,601 downwards.
CTCTCTGTGTGAATGAAAAAGGCTCTCTTGACACATGACTGACAAGTGCTGGACCTCTGCATTCCATCAGGTCCTTGTGCTTAGTGAGTGAGAGAGAGTGTGCATGCGTGCGTGTGTGCGCGCATGTGTGTGTGTGTGTGTGTGTGTGCGTGCGCGTGTGTGGCCTGTCAGCTGCTGTCTGTGCACTGTCATTGTAGCTTTTCCAAGAAGAGGTCACCCCCCCCCCCCCCTTTTCTCCTCCCACTCCCAAAACCTCCACCCATCATCTCTCTCTCTCTCTCTCTCTCTCTCTCTCTCTCAGGGGAGACATTTTTCCAAGTACCCCCTCCTCATCCTCGCAATACCGATACAGTTACAACCACACGCGTACATTTAGATGTCAACTATTTGTATTTTCAATCAAAAGCATCCGCACCCATTTCATATAATTATATAAACAGAAACCACCGATACAATATGAATCATTTCATATAGACTGAAACCAGTGTTGTTTTTGGCAGCACATTTTATGATTTTAGTTTTAGTCATAGTCGGTTGAACAGTTTTAATTTAGTTTTAGTCAACATTTCAGTCACCAATGACATTTCAGTCGACTAAATCTACATTTGATTTCGTCGAACAAAATATATTTCGGCGGGCCTTTGATGCCGTCACTTGCTGAAAACAGCCGATCTACAAGCTCACAACGTGTCGCATGAGCGCGACAATACTACACTAGAGCAGTCGCGGTCCTGCCCCCCTCTCATGACGACGACAGGCCCCGGGAAAAGCATTTCCCCGATTCATTGTTTTCCCCCACAGACGTTTCATAAAGTATTTATTTATAAAGACCTGTATAAGCCTCGAACAAAGACCAACTCGGATGGTGACAATTTATGATATTATTTTTCTCTCCACTCTCTTCCTTCAGTTGCTCCCATGTTGTTGCTATCGAGCCAGGACCCTCTCTCTCTCCTCCAGCGTCGTCTCCCCCCCTCCATCTTTTTCCCCCTCTGCCCATCCCCCCCCCCCCCCCCCATCTTCCCCCAGCCCCCTCCTGTCGTCCCACGTGGAGTTCTTTGTGATTCCACAACCTCCTAATCCCCTCAAACGGCTGTTTAGCAGCCGTTTCCCCCTGACCCCGCCTCCAGAAAGCACACGCACACACATGCATGCACGCACGCACACAGTCACACACACAGTCACACACACACACACACACACACACACACAGAGCGCGGGCCGACAGCATTACAGCTCCATTAGAGAGGCCGGAGAGGTTGTCGGGATTACAGCTCAATAAAGACTGTTTGGATAACACCCTGTGTTAAACACACACACACACACACAGTCACACACAGGCACGCACACATGCATGCACGCACACACGCAGGCACGCACGCGCGCATGCACACACACAGGCACGCACGCGCACACACACGCGCACGCACAGACGCACGCATGCACGCACAAGACACACAGAACAGGATTACTACACATCAGGTCATCAGAGGCGGGAGTGTGTGTGCCGATCTTGCTCGTGCATGTCGGTATACCGGTGAGGACACGAGGGACATGTTTTAATAACGATGACTTATATTAACACGTTTGTCTTCTAAATCCTGACAGTTTTCTGAAAAACCCTATGTTTCTATGTCATTTTTCATGTTTCAAGGACCCCCAGAATTATATGTAATTAATTGCCCGCCGACCCCCATCTGAAAATATGTTGTTCCAGCGGGACCCCCGCCAGAAGCAAAAGATATGAGTTATAAAAGTTTGCTCTGAAAGAATATACATTCAAAGATGTGTGCCAAACATTTTCACAATTTTTCAAAGAATTGCTTGTAGAGCTTGTGGATCTGCTATTTTTCAATAGCTAAATTATAACATAATGTTTAAAAACACCAAAAGGGGTTCCCATGCGCCCACACCTGGAAAGCATTGTCACCTTAACTTTAACCATTATTTTATACTTTAGCTATTGAAAAGATAGCAGGTATAGAATATGTATAACAGTACAAGCTGTGTGCAAATCTTTGAATTTATATTCTTTCACAGCAAACGTTTTCTTTTTAACTCATATCTTTGCTTAGTTCTGGGGTGACCCGTCCCTGGAACAATATATTTTCAGATGGGGGTCCGGTGGCCAATTACATTATAATTTCTTGGGGTCCTGAAATAGTTTGAGAACCACTGATATAGAAACATGATTATTTAGATGAGTTAGAAGACATTTTGTAGAATAACAGAACACACGCACAACGTAACACAGAGACAGACAGGGCCTTCTGGGAACATCCAATCAGAACGCGTTACGACCACCGACATCCAATCAGAACGCGTTACGACCATGGACATCCAATCCGAACACATTACGACCACGGACATCCAATCAGAACGCGTTACGACCACGGACATCCAATCAGAACGCATTACGACCACCGACATCCAATCAAAACGACCAATCAATGATCAACAGTGACATTCTCCCGGGAGAGTCCCTGACTGTGGGACAAAACACACTGCACAGATGCATTGTGGGTAGCATGGCCCCGTTAAGTGGAGGTATGTCCGTCGCGGTAATGAGTGTGCGTGCGTGCGTGCTTGCGTGCGTGAGTGCGTGCGTGCGTGCGTGAGTGAGTGAGTGAGTGCGTGCATGCGTGCGTGCGTGCGTGCGTGCTTGCGTGAGTGAGTGAGTGCGTGCGTGTGTGCGTGCTTGCGTGCGTGAGTGAGTGAGTGAGTGCGTGTGTGCGTACGTGAGGCTGCATTCAGCAGGTCTTTGTGACAGTAGGACAGTACTTGGCATGTGGAGAATGGTTACGCTGGGAAGATGGCTCTGCTCGCTGTGTGGGCGGCACGGAAGGATTCGGACACGCACGCATGCATGCACGCACGCATGCACAAACACACACACGCACACACACACACACACACACGACAAGTACATCTGAACCAACTAGGCCACAGCATTCATTTGAAACAATTAGTATACTATACAAATCTGCTGCCCTCTCTCTCTCTGTATCACTCTCTCTCTCTCTCTCTCTCTCTCTCTGTATCTCTCTCTCTGTATCTCTCTCTCTCTCTCTCTTTCTCTCTATCTCTCTCTCTCTCTCTCTCTGTATCTCTCTCTCTCCCTCAGCCACCAAGACCCCTATAAAAAAACATTCCGCTGAACTATTGCAGTGTAGCGAATAAAAACAACCACGGGACAAACTTCTCCGGAGCAACCACAGAGTGTGAGTGTGTGTGTGTGTTCGTGCGTGCGTGTGTGTGTGCGTGTGTGTGTGCGTGCGTGCGTGTGTGGGCAAGGCCTAAACAAACACATATGGTGTAGAACAAATGAACTGGCTCTAAATGGAACGCATGCACCCACACACGCACGCGCACACGCACACGCAAGGGAGAAAGGAGGCTATATTTGCTGAGAATGGGAGTTGAATGGATTAGCAGTGCGTGCGTGCGTGCGTGCGTGCCCAGGTCAGAAGCAGCGGCCGTGGCCCACGGTGACCTCCCGCGTTTCCTCCGCCGTGTACTGAAATAAACCCCGCCCACGCTGATTAAGGGCCGTGTTTTCATTCAGCCGGGTAATGAAAAGGAACAGGCTCGTTAATATGCAAATCCAATTAAGAGGGCAGTGTTTGCCGAGGACCAGGGCGATCGAGAGAGAGAGAGAGAGAGAGAGAGGGTGCATTGTTTTTTTGTGTGTTTTTTTTCTCCTCCTTTGCTTTATTTAGAGAGGGTAGATAAACAGGAAACCAGAGGGCACCCTCGCCCCCGCCCCCAAGCTCACTTGTGAGCTTGTAGATCGACTATTTTCAGCAAGTGTAAAAATCAGCCATTTACGACGGCATCAAGGCTCCGCCAAAATACATTTTAGTCGACTAAATCAACTGTATATTTTAGTCTACAGTTGATCTAAACTAAAACGTTCCAGGTGACTAAAATGTGACTAAATGAAAACTATTCAAGAGACTATGACAAAAACTAAAATCAAAATTTATACTGCCAAAAACAACACTGACGCGGAGGCGGCAGTGCCTGGAGTCAAAGCTAAATCTATACAGTTGATTTAGTCGACAAAAAATCTTATGATATTTGTGAACAGATTTGACTGAGAGCCTGCCATCACGCAACCTGCAGCTTTTCACCAGAGGAGAAAATAAATAAATATATATATATATATATATATATATCCAAAATGAGTTTTTAGCACAGGCAGACTCTTCACATACTGAAATAAATGTCCGAGCCGAAATCGACATGTAAATATGAAATAAATGCTTAAACATGTAGCTATAGGTGTAATGTTAGACCCTACAGAAGACATGTAAATATGAAATAAAAGCTTAAAACATGTAGCTAGGTGTAATGTTCGAGTCCACAGAAGTGAACCCGTTTTCTCAACTCAACTGAACAACCAATATGTCAATTTGAAGCTATGCTTTCATGACATGAAAACACGAAAATGCTAAAAAATCCAATGGCAGTCCCTCAGTAAAATGTAGTCACATATCTCCTATAGTATAATTTTCTTGCGTGTGTGTTTATCATTTTTGTGTGTGTGTGTGCAGACGCGCTGCCTGCATCTGCAAGTCTTTTGTGCGTGTTTGCATGTCGAGTGTGTGTGTGGGTGTGTGTGTGTGTGTGTGACAGCGCGTGAGTAATGTGCATGGTTGCATGTTGTGTGTGCGTGTGTGTGTGTGACAGCGCGTGAGTAATGTGCGTGGTTGCATGTTGTGTGTGTGTGTGTGTGTGTGGTTGTGAGGACGTTGGTAAGAATGGAAAGATGTCACGCTTTGTTTGCCTGCCTGTTGATTCTGAATGTGACCAATTAGTGAAGAGAGAGGGGGGGGAGTCAGGGAGAGAGAGGGGGAGAGAGGGGGGGGGGGGTGTTGAGGGGGGACATGAACAAAGCAGTTTGGAGGACAGCAGACCCCCCCCCCCTCCCTTCAATGTCCAACTGACACATTACAACACTACGCCACTCAATGGCAGACATACACCTCTCAATGATAGAACTACACCTGTCAATGGTAGAACTACAACACTCAATGGTAGAACTACAACACTCAATGGCAGACATACACCTCTCAATGATAGAACTACACCTGTCAATGGTAGAACTACAACACTCAATGGCAGACATACACCTCTCAATGGTAGAACTACACCTGCCAATGGTAGAACTACAACACTCAATGGTAGAACTACAACACTCAATGGTAGACATACACCTCTCAATGGTAGATAACTACACCTCTCAATGGTAGAGAACTACAACACTCAATGGTATACATACACCTCTCAATGATAGAACTACACCTGTCAATGGTAGAACTACAACACTCAATGGTATATATACACCTCTCAATGGTAGAACTACACCTCTCAATGGTAGATAACTACAACACTCACTGGTAGATAACTACAAGACTCAATGGTAGAGAACTACAACACTCAATGGTAGAACTTCAACACTCAATGGTAGATAACTACAACACTTAATGGTAGAACTTCAACACTCAATGGTAGATAACTACAACACTCAATGGTATAACTTCAACACTCAATGGTAGAGTACTACACCTCTCAATGGTAGAGAACAACAACAATCAATGGTAGATAACTACAGCACTCAATGGTAGAGAACTACTGTACAACACTCAATGGTAGAAGTACAACACTCAATGGTAGAACTACATCACTCAATGGTAGAGAACTACACCTCTCAATGGTAGAGAACTACACCTCTCAATGGTAGAGAACTACACCTCTCAATGGTAGAACTACAGCACTCAATGGTAGAGAACTACTGTACAACACTCAATGGTAGAACTACATCACTCAATGGTAGAGAACTACACCTCTCAATGGTAGAACTACATCACTCAATGGTAGAGAACTACTGTACAACACTCAATGGTAGAACTACATCACTCAATGGTAGAGAACTACACCTCTCAATGGTAGAACTACATCACTCAATGGTAGAGAACTACTGTACAACACTCAATGGTAGAACTACATCACTCAATGGTAGAGAACTACACCTCTCAATGGTAGAACTACATCACTCAATGGTAGAGAACTACACCTCTCAATGGTAGAACTACAGCACTCAATGGTAGACAACTACAACACTCAATGGTAGAGTACTCGTTGCTCAACCCGCCCTCTCTCTCTTGTGACATGAGCAGCATCTTGGGAGTCGGGGGGGGGGGTCCTCCGCCCCAAACACACCTGTCTGACCCACGGTAATTACCAGACACACGTCTAATTTCTGATAATACCAGCAGTCCTGCCTCAAAGCAGACCAGAGGTAGAAAACTGTCGTTCCCTGATGGTAAATGGTGCATTTATATAGCGCCTTTATCCAAGGCGCTTTACATAGATTGTGCATTACATTCACCCATTCACACGCACATTCATACACCGATTGCGGCGGAAGCCATGCAAGGCACCAACCAGCACATCGGGAGCAATTTGGGGTTCAGTGTCATGCCCAAAGGACACTTCCACAGACAGGAGGAGGAGCCGGGATTCGAACCGCCGACCCATGGATCATTGGACGACCTGCTCTACCTCCTGAGCCACAGTCGCGATGTCATCGCTATAGGGACACATGCATCAGTAAGCAGGAACTGGGGATGGCAATGAAGGACCGGGAAGGTCTGGCATGGCATTGTGGAATCCTGGTGTGTGTGTCTGTGCGTGCATGTCTTTACCTGCTGTAGGTCTGACAGAGAGTACAGATGGATGTGTTGCAGCAGGTATTCTCTGGGGAAGATCCTGTGAACCACACACACACACACACACACACACACATACACACACACAGAATATAAATACAATTAAAAATCAAGTATACTGTACTTGCAGCCAATATGTTAACGTCTACTGCAATGTGCTACATGTGGCAACTGGCAAATAGACAAGGTGCGTTCAATCATGTTATCCTCCCTCCTTAAAGACGAGGTGCAATGGCTGTGTGTTTCTGAACCAATCAGAGCGCTGCGTCCCTTCAGGCTATGGGACGTATAGCTCCATGATGCGTGGAGTTACGGCCAAGCTACACCAGGCTTTTCTCGCGCGTTTACTCTAAACGCGCGGACCGTGCGTGACTGCGTGCGTAAGCCAAATGCCCTGGCTATACATCGATCTGTCAGACGCGCGGCAGGTTTGTGCGGGACCTTCCGGGAGGATATATATAGATACGCGCGCATGGGGGCATACGCACGTAAAAAAAAATAGAACCGATCCTATTTTTAGAGCACGCGTAGGATGGCAATGCGGTATCCGTGCGTCTGGTGTAGCATGGTATCATTGACATTATATTGGTCCTATCCAAACGCACTGTACGCGCGCAGTAAACACGCTCAGTAAACGCATACGCACGCACGCACGCAAAACTGCCTGGTGTAGCTTGGCCGTTAGTTTGTTTACAAAACTTTACAAGTCACAGACAGACAGACAGACAGACAGACAGACAGACAGACGGGTCTGTGCATGCAGCTATGACGTGGCTTATTTCTACCCTAAACTGTTTTTGGAAAACATATTTTAGCGCTGATTAAGTTTTAAACGAGTAATACACTGTCTGGATGTCATCTTGAATGAGATTCATAATAACCGAGTAGTTCTGTAATCAAAACCAGCTGTGTTTGGAGGAACAAACACGCAGCGATGGGAATCAAACAGGTGAATGAAATCAAGATAATTCTTTTTTTATTCATGCAGGATTCGACACGTCATCACGTTTTCCTCCAAAGGAAGTATAATTGCATTTTGATTTGTATGTACTTTTGATATAAAAAATACACAACGATGGACATTTTCCCATTGTTTTGGCATCTATTGTTACTAGGCACAGTATAATGATATGATGACCACAGTCTAAAAAGTGTGAAAAACATATTTTTCACATTTCACCGTCTTTAATGTAGTGTAGAAGAGTGGTTCTCAAACTATCTGTGTCTCAGGTAACCACCTGTAAATACCTCTTTTCATCCAAAGCACCCTTAAATGACATTGTTACTTCATAGAAGCTTACATTTATGTCATATTACATTAGAATTATGTCACTCTTTCCCTTTTATACTCTGAAACAATTGCGACCGGGCCATTATGTAATATGTGTGAGACAGGGGGAGGGGGGGGGGGGGGGGGGTACTACTGAGGGCCATGTGGACTCGGTCTGCCTGCTATCTGCACTGCACTGACAACATGATGACAGACTGGGACGTGCACACATAGACATCAAAGGGGGCTTCAGCCCCTGCCCCTTTTTACCCGTCTGTAAAACAACTGCCTTCTCCAGACCACGAAACCAGCATTTACAAAGAAACGCAAACGCCTCCCTCCACTCCTTTCCTTCCATGCCCGGAAGGCAGCATTCAAGAGAATAGCCTTTTTCTTCCGAAGTCTCCTGAACTTGAACGCAGCATTTTGCGTTGAACAAATTAGTTTAGAAATCCATGCCGTTACACACCGCATCTCTATAGCTAAAGAGTGCTGGGTTATGCCCCGAAAATAGCAGATCTACAAGCTCACAACGAGACGCGTTGTGAGCTTGTAGATCTGCTATTTCCGCTATTTTTGTCCAAAAGTGCCCTCTTACGGGATTGCAGCCCCTGCCCCTCTGCACGTCCCTGATGAGAGACACAAAACATCATATCTGCAACACTGTTCAAATCATCGACTGAAAATGCATGTGACAATGAATGTTGGTCGACTACATTTTTTTCACAGACGCAAACTAAATAAAAAACTAAATAAAAACAAGACTAAAATGTTATAGGAGGGACTAGTGGAGAAGAGATCCAGTAGAAGTAGAAGTCATTTTGTGTTTGGTTGTGCTCTGAGAATTACAAGCTCACAACACTCTTTCAGCGTGCGACCGAATGTAAAAACAGGCATTACGATGACATCAAGGCACACCAAGAGTCGCCAACATACATTTTAGTCGACTAAATCAACGGTAGATTTAGTCAAGTAAAATCTTATATTTGGTCGACTAAAACTAGACTAGAGGACAAAAATATGACTAAATTTAGGCCGAAAATCACTTTTCAGATAAAAAACCTATGTTTTTATATCAGTGGTGCTCAACCTTTTTCATGTCAAGGAGCCCCAGAACTTTATTTAGCCGCCGACCCCCATCTGAAAATATGTAGTTCCAGGGACCTCCCAGAAGCAAAGAAGTTCACTGTGAAAGAACATAACATTCAAAGATTTGCGCCACATTTTCACGATAAAAAGAAATAGCAGATCTACAAGCTCATAGCTAGCTCATGAGCTATTTTTCAAAAAGCTAAAATATAACATGAAAACAAATCAAAGGAATTCTGTCAAAATCAAACACAGCTTTACTCCACATTTCAACTTTTAGTTTTTCTTGCAAATCAACACCCCCGACATCACCATTCAAGAGTGTTTTGCGATAAATACATAAATAAATGAAATAGAAGATCTACAAGCTTGCGGGCTGTGGCGGCGGCGCGTTGTGAGCTTGTTGTCACTATCTTTAAAATGCTTTTTAAAATAATGATTGAAAAAATAGGAACGTTTTTGGACATACAAGGTCCGCCCCACAGACAGCGGCGATATGATATCTGTACATTACATGGTATGTTGTTACTACGTGACAAAACACATGCACGAGAGCTCACTGTGTGTGTGTGTGTGTGTGTGTGTGTGTCTCGCCACTGCCAAGCATGGCTCCATGTTAAATCCAACCTAATCTGTGATGAGTGTCACACACAATACAAGTACAGTGCGTGTGTGCGCGTGTGTGTGTGCGCGAGCGTGAGCGTGAGCGTGCCTGCGTGCGTTAGACATGCCCTACATGTGATCCAGACACCTCACGGTGTTAGGCACCACTGATAAACGCCACTGTTTGACACGTAACTATGGTTACCACACATACACAAACATACACACACACACGCACACGCACACGCACACACACGCACACGCACACATCTATCAGATGCTATAGACGACCACACCCTGCTGTTAAGTTTGTGTTTGTCTTGATAACATCACTCTGGTACCTGACAACTACCTTAATGATTAGTCGCACGCACGCACCTGATATTACGTTAGCACATGGAAGGACGTGAGACCACGTTTTCATGACAAATGTTAACTAAAAATATCTAAAAACTCATTTTTACACACATACAAAACCCCTCCAGGAGAGCGTTTCTTATGGCCTATAAACATATGTGGGAGGGGCTGATTTTAGTGTGTCACTATATTTCACTTGGGGGCCTTTTGACTCGAAGGCTTTCAGCTTTCAGGAAGAAACCAAAAAAAATATTTTAATATTCTAAACCACACCTGGGGGTCTATTAGAGTAATGATAACTCCATGTGTGCGTGTATGTCACAGTGTGTGTGTGTGTGTGTGTGTGTGTGTGTGTGTGTGTGTGTGTGTGCGTGCGTGTGCATGGGGGTCTCCCAGCAGAGTGATGACCAGGGCAGTGTTTTAGCGCCACGGCGATCATCAATCCTGGACTGTTTGGATGTGGCAGAGCACTGGCTAATGGTATGGAGGTAAACACACACACACGCACGCAAGGCATGCGCACGCACACACACACACACGCACACACACACACACACACGCACACACACACACACACACACACACACACACACACACACACACACACACACAAGACAGGCGCGCACGCAAACACACGCCACTCCGCCCAAACTTGAAGGGGTGTAGCCGTGAGACTGAGACATCTGACTGAATTGGGGACGAGGTTTACTGATAATTGGTGACTCCTTTTGACACAGAGACAGTCACGGTGGCTAAGACTATAACAGTTCAGCACAGGCAGACTAGTCTTCATGTCTGCCTTTTACAGAATAAAAGCGACTACAAGTATGTCTTCCCCGGCAACCAAGAGCTTCTATTCTTGAAAGAATCCCTGCAGCGCTAATTGTTGTTAATATTCCCAAACGAGATCGGAAGTCAGAAATTAGGTACAGCTGCGGGACGGACGAGCAAGTAATTTTTTTTTTAATCCCGCCTGTAACAAGAGTAACTGTGGTGACGCGGTATGAGTACTTTAATTTTATTTTTGCCACCCCGGGGCAGAACAGCATGGCTGGTGACCCGAGTTGGATCATCCATCAGCTCACAGACAAGCTTTTAGTGTCTGTCTTATAAACACCATGAGAGAGAGAGAGAGAGAGAGAGAGAGAGAGAGAGAGAGAGAGAGAGAGACGCATGCCATACACACACACACACACACGGTTTTAGTATGTTTAAGGCCCAACCCTAAGGCCGAGAATAGTAGAGCTAGCAGGCTATTGTAGATATGCTATTTTGGGGGTTCGTGACACCAGTAGTGCACAAGTTTAAATCAAACGCTGACCCCTCAATGTCTAATCCTAACTTAAACCTGACCCCTCAATGTCTAATCCTAATTTAAACCTGACCCCTCAATGTCTAATCCTAACTTAAACCTGACCCCTCAATGTCTAATCCTAATTTAAACCTGACCCCTCAATGTCTAATCCTAACTTAAACCTGACCCCTCAATGTCTAATCCTAATTTAAACCTGACCCCTCAATGTCTAATCCTAACTTAAACCTGACCCCTTCAATGTCTAATCCTAACTTAAACCTGACCCCTCAATGTCTAATCCTAACTTAAACGCTGACCCCTTCAATGTCTAATCCTAATTTAAACCTGACCCCTTCCAATGTCTAATCCTAATTTAAACCTGACCCCTCAATGTCTAATCCTAACTTAAATGCTGACCCCTCAATGTCTAATCATAACTTAAACCTGACCCCTCAATGTCTAATCCTAAACTTAAACCTGACCCTTCCATGTCTAATCCTAATTTAAACCTGACCCCCTCAATGTCTAATCCTAACTTAAACCTGACCCCTACAATGTCTAATCATAACTTAAACCTGACCCCTCCATGTCTAATCCTAATTTAAACCTGACCCTTCAATGTCTAATCCTAACTTAAACCTGACCCCTCAATGTCTAATCCTAACTTAAATAAACGACGGTACTGGATCGCACACACCAAGACTGCATTTCAATAATTTATTCTTGCATTTCTAACAGGAGACAAACGTTTCGGCTATCCAGCCTCCATCACACTGATGTCTCCACCAGGCCGAAGGCATGGGGAGAGAGTATGTTTTGCACTCTGTCCGTCCGTGTGTCCGTCCAGAACGGCCTGTTTAGCGCCACCAGGAGGCCGACTTTTGTAAAACATGTTTTTTGATATTACTCCATATTTTGTCCAAAAATCCCACAAATCATTACACACTATCTCTATAGTCATGTGTTCAAGACAGATCTGTCCGATATTTCATTATTCCATCCCGATTGGCATACATTGTAGGAGATATAGAACTCTTACGATATAATAGTTTTAATCGCTCATTTGTTCCCCTGTCAATCAAAATGCTCAATCAGAGATTGCCGAATGCACTTTATTGACTACTTGCACTCAATCAAGGTAATGTGTGCAATATCTCTGTTTTTGTATGTTGGGTGTATGCAGGTGCAGCTGTCTGTCTCCGAGACAAATTTATCCCAAGGCGCCTGTCACACCTATCAGACAAGCGTCTTATCAATGTTTTATGGTTTTATCTGTCTTGTCGTTTGTCGCATCAATTGACCACAATGCTTTGCGGAATCTGGGCGGTGCGTGGGCGGTGCGAGGACATGCGGAAACAGATCCACGTGTTGCCCCTGTTGTTGTCCTTACGCTGTTAGCTGCGGGACACAGTAGCTAGTAGCTTGTTGGTTGTGTCAACGTGTTGCGTCTCCACTTTATCAGTACCACTACCACAGTAGGTGCCAAGTCTGGCACTGATTCCGTGTGTATGTATATAGCCTCCAGGTACGCAGACTAAGCATGGCATCATTGTGGAAAATTAATATTTTCTGTTAGCAACGACTCCATTATTTTTAATAAAGCGCATCCATTTTACCACAACACACGACTTGCTGCATTTCAGGCTGTTAGCCATGACGCAGACGTCGATGCAGGCTATAGGCGAAATATAGGATAAGAGATGACATGCGTCTCCAAGTTGGAGCCTATAGTTGCGCCTGGGCGCACGGCTCTCTCCTATCTGCAGTCCGACCGTTCAGCGTTACTTCAGGAGAGGAGACGACAGATTGAAGAGTGCATGCCACTGCTTTGGCATTGCCAGTGGACACCTCGATGTTAATGTTATTAAAAAAAGAGAGAAAAAAAGGGGGGGAATCATATTTGAACCATAATCTGAAGTAGGCCTAATGTACAGTAGGCCCATTGGGCATAGCCAACACGGCACATCATTATCACATCTACATTTATCCTTCAACATTTCATGCCCAAAATGATTGTTTGGGAGCAGTAGCATTTTCAGAAATATAAATCATGGCTACGACTGTTTCATAATATCCAGTCCAATGCGCACTGGCCATGCGAACGGAAAACATGTTCATTCATATTAACAGTTTTATTTTATTTTAACAACCAAATCATATGGAATGGTTTGAAGTAGGCCTTCATTTATAATGTCGCATCCTCTGTGTAAAGCACTGATGTCCTTTTATATCGTTGGTCCGTGCAGTCAGACGGATAACTATTGATTATGGGTCGGGTGGAATAACAAACTGATACGAGGTGGAACGAGAGATCTGAACGGAGTCGACGCGACACCTGAATTATATAAGCATTAGGCTATATAGACCAGAGCTAGGTTAGGAGTGAATGATAAAATGCATGCACCTTGAATTATAACGTTTGTTTTAATTTTCTGTTCGGCCACGACGGGCAGGGATTATATTTTCCTGTTGAATTGCTTACTGGAACAGACCAAACTACTTTACTTAACAATAAAATCATTTTCGTTACAAAAGTGCATAGGCTCTTTCCTCTTCCGTGTCTGCACTATGCAGAAAAAAAACAACAGACTCAGAGTGTGAAAAGACCGCCCAGTACAGCGTAACAAACGGACCTTCTCTCCTATTGGTTGGCGGGTAAACCCAACCCTTTTTGTCTTGTCTGAGGTGCCGCCCTGTTCTTCAGCTTGTCGCCTACAAAATGTTTTGTGTCTTGTGTCTTGCCCCCCCCCCCCCCATGAAACACGTTTGTCTGATGAAACCACGTGACTCCCATTAGAAATGCATTGGGAGCTGTCTTGTCTGATGCTTTTCATCAGACAACCATAAGACGCTTGTCTGATAGATGTGACTGCGGCCCAAGGGAGACAAATAAAGACAACCTTGAACCTTGGTGGTACGGCTGTAGGGACCGTCTTATTAAACAGGTACGGCTGTAGGGACCGTCTTATTAAACAGGTACGGCCGTAGGGACTGTCTTATTAAACAGGTACGGCCGTAGGGACTGTCTTATTGAACAGGTACGGCCGTAGGGACCGTCTTATTGAACAGGTACGGCCGTAGGGACCGTCTTATTAAACAGGTACGGCCGTAGGGACCGTCTTATTGAACAGGTACGGCCGTAGGGACCGTCTTATTAAACAGGTACGGCCGCAGGGACCGTCTTATTAAACAGGTACGGCCGTAGGGACCGTCTTATTAAACAGGTACGGCCGTAGGGACCGTCTTATTAAACAGGTACGGCCGTAGGGACCGTCTTATTAAACAGGTACGGCCGTAGGGACCGTCTTATTAAACAGGTACGGCCGTAGGGACCGTCTTATTGAACAGGTACGGCCGTAGGGACCGTCTTATTGAACAGGTACGGCCGTAGGGACCGTCTTATTAAACAGGTACGGCCGTAGGGACCGTCTTATTAAACAGGCACGGCCGTAGGGACCGTCTTACCTGCGTCTCAGGTCCTCTGCCACGGCGGCCCTGCAGCTGAACAGGTACGCCCGTAGGGACTGCAGCTGCTGCCTCAGCCTCAGGGTGGCGCTCAGGGCCTCACAGTGCTCGTACAGACACGGGTTCAGACGCTGCACGTCCAGAAGAGGCTCCTCGTACACGAACTCCAGGAACTCCTTGGCCTGCTTGGACACCTGGACGCACACACACACACACACACACACACACACACACACACACACACACACACACACACACACACACACACACACACACACACACACAATTATAACCATGCATACCATACAGTCCTGATACCATACAGACTGATTATCAGACTGTAGCTTTCTTGAAGCTTCAGTCTGACATTGTCTCCTCCTGTCTGAGCGATTTCAAGGGGGGAGGGGATTAGAATTTCCCTCAACCAATGGTAGCCATTGTTGTTGTTTTTTCCCTCCTTCCTCCTGTCTGTTGCGCTGTGTGACGACGCTGAAACGGGCCTCGGCGCTGATTGGTTGTTCGTTAGACCCACCCCCACTACCACAGATTCTCATTGGATAATACATTTTTGTGCCGAATAAATTATAGGTTCACAGCACAACACCAGACCGAGAGATGATACAGTCCAGCCGGCCACAGTACTTGCGCACTCTGCTTGCGCAAGTAAAAAAAAAATGTCGACCCACCACACCCACCCAGTGCCGACCACACCCACCCAGTGCCGACCACACCCACCCAGTGCTGACCACACCCACCCCGTGCTGACCACGCCCACCCAGTGCTGACCACACCCACCCAGTGCCGACCACGCCCACCCAGTGCCGACCACACCCACCCAGTGATGACCACACCCACCCAGTGCTGAGTGACCACACCCACCCAGGTGTGACCACACCCACCTTGTGCTTGCCGGTGTCCCAGTTGTGCAGCAGCCTGGCGGGCACCAGGAAGGTGCTGTCCTGGTGGCAGCTGTTGCAGTAGTACCAGCCGCTGTAGCAGCACACCTTGGCCTTACCCCGGGACAGACCCACGGGACGCTGGCAGCCTGCAGGGGGGGGCACACATTATATTATAATTATCTTGCTTTTTCCAATGCAGGCCTACTGCATACAAGTGATGTAAGTGCATGCAAAACCCTATAATAATAATAATAATAATAATGGATTTTATTTTACATTCGCAAGAATCTCAAAGTGCTACAGCAGTGAATAAAAGCAAAATAAACAACACACCATTAAAAACATCTGAAAGAACAGGAACATTTAAAACATAAGGGGCAAGGCTATAAAAATGCTTTGGTAAAAAGGAAAGTTTTGAGTCCTCTCTTAAAAGCGTCTACCGACTGTGGGGCTCTCAGGTGGGCGGGGAGAGCGTTCCACAGTTCGGGGTTGACCGAGCAGAAAGCCCGGTCACCCATGGTGCGTATAGGTTGGTCTTTGTGGGTTTGAGGAGGTTGGTGTTTGAGGAGTGGAGGGAGCGGGTTGAGGATTGAAGGGTGACAAGTTCCTTGAGGTAGGGAGATAAGATGACGTTGAAGCCAACGTGAGCACTTCCAACACATGTGGGAGGTAACGAGGTCTGATTGGCAGGGGGACTGAGTGATGGCGGCCACACGCATCTTGACAAATAGAGGGTGTGGAGCAGCAGGGGAGGAGAGAGAAGAGAAGACGACCTGTGTACTCGTTGCCCCGCCCCCTCCCCTCCTCCCCCCAATATAAATTGACTTGCTACAATAACCTTAATAATAATAGAGACAATACACCATTAATAAATACTGAAACCAGATATACATTAGGGAAGGTGTATATATGCATGTACTATGTGTACTATATGTAAACTCTTAATTTCCTTTTTTCCAGCCGTGAAGGACCGTTCAGGTATACCCCGGACGTTCGTTGCGTTTGTACAGGAAGAGGAACTATATACTTTCACGGGAGCGTGCTATAAGAGGAGGACGGGACTGTTCGTGATTTAAAGTGATGCAACTGTTTTGTTTATTGTTTACAACTGAAGTTGGGTTGAAAGGGGATTGGGAGAATTGACCGCTGATTGTTGATTTGTTTGTTTATTATTTTGACATAGGGAGAGTTATAGGGTCAGAAGCAAGGTATTGTATTTGCCAATTGATTTTTTTTCCAGTTATTAAATGTGTGAGTTTCACTAAGCTATAAGAACCCATCTTTTTTTCCTTTAGTTAATGATTGTACTTTAAAACCAAAAGGCCGATTGTTACAAGATACGGCATAGATTTTAATACCGAACTACAAAAACGTTGCAAATCATATCATGGAATCACACAAATGAAT
Organism: Protomyctophum bolini; assembly: GCF_963924005.1. Lineage (NCBI taxonomy): Eukaryota > Metazoa > Chordata > Actinopteri > Myctophiformes > Myctophidae > Protomyctophum > Protomyctophum bolini. Next base: position 41,315,483 of record NC_137877.1, on the reverse strand, counting down.
GTCCACAGGTGCAGGTCGCAAAAAAGGTTCACGATAAATAAGGTCGGATTACAAGAAGCTAAAGAACGCTGGGAGATGTGTGTGTGTGTGCGTGCGTGTGTGTGTGTCTTAGTGATTAGCTGTCCAGAGGAGTTGAGGTGAATAATGACACTAAGCAAGCTAATCATTCCAGAAGGAAAACGAGACGCTGAAGAGCTATACCAAAGTGTATCAGTCTAACCTCCCCCGTTTAATGGGTGTCAATTTACTGCAGCAGGAGCACGCTTAAAAAAAGGCTGAAGATAAGAAGAGGCAACTTGAGATATTTTACATGCTATTATAGCCCCGGCCGGGGGAAAAACGTCTAAAAAACATCCCCCAAAACAACCTCAGATCCTTGTTTTGGTCCCGTATAGTCACAACACAGCAGGGGGAACGTCAATGAGAGGGAGGAGGGGAGACGGACGGCGTGTCTTTTTTCGTGTCATTGTTCTGTGCTTTTGTCTTCCATCAGACTCTTTTAGAAGTCTTCCCTCGAGACACCCAAACACCCGTACCAGACCGCACGACACGCGCTGCACACACTTCCCACGCACACGCACGCACACACACACACACACACACACACACACACACACAGGTGAAGGACAAGCAGGTGTCCCTTATCTGCACGATCTCGTGGAAGACGTGGGTCCAAGAAAAGAAAAAAAAAGACCAAAGAAAAAGCAGAGAAAGAGAGACAGGAAGAGAGAGATGGTTATCTGTGTGATCCCCATTGGTTGAGAGGCTGAATGGACTCCCAAGGGCAGACAGATAGAATACAATACATACAGAAATACTTGTATAGGGGAAATAACTTGAGAAATAACACTTTGTTGAGGACAAACGTCCGGGACCCTCACTAGAGAAATTATATTTGCTTTAAATGTTCATGATTATTTCACATCAAACTTCATTTGGCGGTCCCTCATTCTCGGTATAGTCCATTGGTTAGACCGGTCATTAGTCCTACAACTACAACCTATCTCAAACCCTCACCTCCCACGGGGCAGCACACCTAAACATATAACCTTAACCCTCTCCCAACCCTTATGTCTAACCAATGACTAGTCTAAACTAAGTATGCACCCCTAGTTTAACAAACTTGTGAGTGAGTGAGTGAGTGAGTGAGTGTGCGTTACACTCGCCCCAAAATGTGATGAACACGCCAAAGGACAGGAGGACGCGAGCGAGAAAGGGACACGAGAGCAAGAATGGCGTGAGAGTGACGCAGAGAGAATGGTGTGAGAGTGACGCAGAGAGAGAATGTCGTGAGAGTGACGCAGAGAGAGAATGGCGTGAGAGTGACGCAGAGAGAGAATGTCGTGAGAGTGACGCAGAGAGAGAATGGCGTGAGAGTGACGCAGAGAGAATGGCGTGAGAGTGACGCAGAGAGAATGGTGTGAGAGTGACGCAGAGAGAATGGTGTGAGAGTGGCGCAGAGAGAGAATGTGGTGAGAGTGACGCAGAGAGAATGGTGTGAGAGTGACGCAGAGAATGCCGTGAGAGTGACGCAGAGAGAGAATGTCGTGATAGTGACGCAGAGAGAATGTCGTGAGAGTGACGCAGAGAGAATGGTGTGAGAGTGACGCAGAGAGAGAATGTCGTGAGAGTGACGGAGAGAGAATGTCGTGAGAGTGACGCAGAGAGAGAATGACGTGAGAGTGACGCAGAGAGAATGGCGTGAGAGTGACGCAGAGAGAGAATGCCGTGAGAGTGACGCAGAGAGAGAATGTCGTGATAGTGACGCAGAGAGAATGTCGTGAGAGTGACGCAGAGAGAATGGTGTGAGAGTGACGCAGAGAGAATGGCGTGAGAGTGACGCAGAGAGAATGTCGTGAGAGTGACGGAGAGAGAATGTCGTGAGAGTGACGCAGAGAGAATGGTGTGAGAGTGACGCAGAGAGAGAATGTCGTGAGAGTGACGGAGAGAGAATGTCGTGAGAGTGACGCAGAGAGAGAATGACGTGAGAGTGACGCAGAGAGAATGGCGTGAGAGTGACGCAGAGAGAGAATGCCGTGAGAGTGACGCAGAGAGAGAATGTCGTGAGAGTGACGCAGAGAGAGAATGTCGTGAGAGTGACGCAGAGAGAGAATGTCGTGAGAGTGATGCAGAGAGAGAATGGCGTGAGAGTGACGCAGAGAGAATGTCGTAAGAGTGACGCAGAGAGAATGGCGTGAGAGTGACGCAGAGAGAATGGCGTGAGAGTGACGCAGAGAGAATGGTTTGAGAGTGACGCAGAGAGAATGGCGTGAGAGTGACGCAGAGAGAGAATGGCGTGAGAGTGACGCAGAGAGAATGGCGTGAGAGTGACGCAGAGAGAATGGTGTGAGAGTGACGCAGAGAGAATGTCGTGAGAGTGACGCAGAGAGAATGTCGTAAGAGTGACGCAGAGATAATGGCGTGAGAGTGACGCAGAGAGAGAATGTCGTGAGAGTGACGCAGAGAGAGAATGTCGTGAGAGTGACGCAGAGAGAGAATGGCGTGAGAGTGACGCAGAGAGAATGGTGTGAGAGTGACGCAGAGAGAGAATGACGTGAGAGTGACGCAGAGAGAGAATGGCGTGAGAGTGACGCAGAGAGAATGGCGTGAGAGTGACGCAGAGAGAATGGTGTGAGAGTGACGCAGAGAGAATGGCGTGAGAGTGACGCAGAGAGAGAATGTCGTGAGAGTGACGCAGAGAGAGAATGTCGTGAGAGTGACGCAGAGAGAATGGCGTGAGAGTGACGCAGAGAGAATGGCGTGAGAGTGACGCAGAGAGAGAATGGTGTGAGAGTGACGCAGAGAGAGAATGGTGTGAGAGTGACGCAGAGAGAATGGCGTGAGAGTGACGCAGAGAGAGAATGGTGTGAGAGTGACGCAGAGAGAGAATGGTGTGAGAGTGACGCAGAGAGAGAATGGTGTGAGAGTGACGCAGAGAGAATGGCGTGAGAGTGACGCAGAGAGAGAATGTCGTGAGAGTGACGCAGAGAGAGAATGTCGTGAGAGTGACGCAGAGAGAATGGCGTGAGAGTGACGCAGAGAGAGAATGTCGTGAGAGTGACGCAGAGAGAGAATGTCGTGAGAGTGACGCAGAGAGAATGGTGTGAGAGTGACGCAGAGAGAATGGTGTGAGAGTGACGCAGAGAGAGAATGTCGTGAGAGTGACGCAGAGAGAATGGTGTGAGAGTGACGCAGAGAGAATGGTGTGAGAGTGACGCAGAGAGAATGGTGTGAGAGTGACGCAGAGAGAATGGCGTGAGAGTGACGCAGAGAGAATGGTGTGAGAGTGACGCAGAGAGAATGGTGTGAGAGTGACGCAGAGAGAATGGTGTGAGAGTGACGCAGAGAGAATGGTGTGAGAGTGACGCAGAGAGAGAATGTCGTGAGAGTGACGCAGAGAGAATGGTGTGAGAGTGACGCAGAGAGAATGGTGTGAGAGTGACGCAGAGAGAATGGCGTGAGAGTGACGCAGAGAGAATGGCATGAGAGTGACGCAGAGAGAGAATGTCGTGAGAGTGACGCAGAGAGAGAATGTCGTGAGAGTGACGCAGAGAGAGAATGTCGTGAGAGTGACGCAGAGAGAATGGTGTGAGAGTGACGCAGAGAGAATGGCGTGAGAGTGACGCAGAGAGAATGGCATGAGAGTGACGCAGAGAGAGAATGTCGTGAGAGTGACGCAGAGAGAATGGCGTGAGAATGACGCAGAGAGAATGGTGTGAGAGTGACGGAGAGAGAATGTCGTGAGAGTGACGCAGAGAGAATGGTGTGAGAGTGACGGAGAGAGAATGTCGTGAGAGTGACGCAGAGAGAATGTCGTGAGAGTGACGCAGAGAGAATGGTGTGAGAGTGACGGAGAGAGAATGTCGTGAGAGTGACGCAGAGAGAATGGCGTGAGAGTGACGCAGAGAGAGAATGGTGTGAGAGTGATGCAGAGAGAATGGCGTGAGAGTGACGCAGAGAGAATGGTGTGAGAGTGACGCAGAGAGAGAATGTCGTGAGAGTGACGCAGAGAGAGAATGTCGTGAGAGTGACGCAGAGAGAATGGCGTGAGAGTGACGCAGAGAGAGAATGCCGTGAGAGTGACGCAGAGAGAATGGTGTGAGAGTGACGCAGAGAGAATGGCGTGAGAGTGACGCAGAGAGAATGGTGTGAGAGTGACGGAGAGAGAATGTCGTGAGAGTGACGCAGAGAGAGAATGGTGTGAGAGTGACGCAGAGAGAATGGCGTGAGAGTGACGCAGAGAGAATGGTGTGAGAGTGACGCAGAGAGAGAATGGCGTGAGAGTGACGCAGAGAGAATGTCGTGAGAGTGACGCAGAGAGAGAATGTCGTGAGAGTGACGCAGAGAGAATGGTGTGAGAGTGACGCAGAGAGAATGGTGTGAGTGACGCAGAGAGAGAATGGTGTGAGAGTGACGCAGAGAGAATGGTGTGAGTGACGCAGAGAGAATGGTGTGAGTGGCGCAGAGAGAGAATGGTGTGAGAGTGACGCAGAGAGAGAATGTCGTGAGAGTGACGCAGAGAGAATGTCGTGAGAGTGACGCAGAGAGAATATCGTGAGAGTGACGCAGAGAGAATGGTGTGAGAGTGACGCAGAGAGAATGGTGTGAGTGACGCAGAGAGAGAATGGTGTGAGAGTGACGCAGAGAGAATGGTGTGAGAGTGACGCAGAGAGAATGGTGTGAGAGTGACGCAGAGAGAATGGTGTGAGTGACGCAGAGAGAATGGTGTGAGAGTGACGCAGAGAGAATGGTGTGAGTGGCGCAGAGAGAGAATGGTGTGAGAGTGACGCAGAGAGAATGACGTGAGAGTGACACAGAGAGAATGGTGTGAGAGTGACGCAGAGAGAATGTCGTGAGAGTGACGCAGAGAGAATGTCGTGAGAGTGACGCAGAGAGAATGTCGTGAGAGTGACGCAGAGAGAGAATGTCGTGAGAGTGACGCAGAGAGAATGACGTGAGAGTGACGCAGAGAGAATGGTGTGAGAGTGACGCAGAGAGAATGTCGTGAGAGTGACGCAGAGAGAATGTCGTGAGAGTGACGCAGAGAGAGAATGTCGTGAGAGTGACGCAGAGAGAGAATGTCGTGAGAGTGACGCAGAGAGAATGACGTGAGAGTGACGCAGAGAGAATGGTGTGAGAGTGACGCAGAGAGAATGTCGTGAGAGTGACGCAGAGAGAATGTCGTGAGAGTGACGCAGAGAGAGAATGTCGTGAGAGTGACGCAGAGAGAGAATGTCGTGAGAGTGACGCAGAGAGAGAATGTCGTGAGAGTGACGCAGAGAGAGAATGTCGTGAGAGTGACGCAGAGAGAGAATGTCGTGAGAGTGACGCAGAGAGAGAACGTTGGGAGGTGAGACATCATGCTGCTAGGAATCACACCATGAGATCTGACATCTGACGGAGGAGACACACAATGGTCTAATCAGGCCAGCGGAGCCATTCCTACTTTATCTCCCAGAGGAAGAGAAACCACAACACTGGCCAAACTAACTTCACAGTAAAAACCCCTCTCTGTTTATGTATGATGCAAAAAACTAACTTCAGCTTCCACAAAAAAAATAAGGGGGGGGGGGGGGAAAGAAGGAAAAAAAACGCTCCTTCGTCACAATTGTTACATAATTGATAATTGTCTATTCGCAATTATTTGACATAATGACAACTATTTTGCATAATCTTCATGATCTTTTCCATGTAGAAAAAAAATCATACATTTTCAAACAAGACAAGCTTACAAGACATTTTCTAATATAGATTAGATATGCTCTTTAGCTGCACATTTAGATATGTATATATCCTATGAAAGCTGGGAATCGGCTTCAAATTTACATATTGGTTGTTCAGTTTGACCCACCAGTTTTTTAAGATATGGCTTCTAGAATGCATGGCGGCTGTCTCAGACATGCGCAGAGCAATACATATACTTTGAGAAGTTCAAGGGGTTTTGAGAATTTTTTGAAGATTTGGCAGCCCTATTTGAATTACATGGAGACTTTGTCCTTACCTGTATCAGTATTGTTATAGCTATCTCAGTCTGGATCGATTGCTTCCGGAAACAATTTTCTCTGTATTGTAGATTTGTCTCTTGTTTTGTTTTGTTTAGTTTAGTTTTTTGTTTGTTTTCCATGTTTTTTGCATATTATTGTTTTTATTATGCTCTAACTGTGTTGTCTATGTATGTGGGTTTGTATGTGGGGAGGGGGGAGGGTTGTGGACGGGCGTTCTGTGTATTTTGTAAAAAATAGAAAAACAAAAATATATATATAAAAAATAGAAAAAAGGATAAAAAAAAGGAAACCTCAGTGCAGTCGCTGCCGGACGATATCTGCAATTTTTTGCAATTTTTTTGCTCTCAAAGAGCTTGTGGATCTGCTATTTTTTGCCCTCTTGCGGGATTTCAGCCCCTGCCTCTCTAACAGGGGTTGAAATCCCGTATAAGAGGGCAAAAAATAGCAAAAATTTGCAGATCTACAAGTTCGTTGAGAGCTTGTGTAGATGAGCTATTCTCGGGGCGCAAACCAGCACTCTTTTAGCTTCTTTTTAGAAACAAATTTGTTCAACGCCAAAATACTGTGTTCAAGTTCAGGAGACTTCGGGGGAGAAAAAAAAAACAATTCTCTTGAATGCTGCCTTCCTTCCGGCATGGCATGGAAAGGAGAGGAGTGGCATTTGCATTTCTTTCACCGTGTAGTAAATGCTGCATTCGTGGTCTGGAGAGGGCAGTTGTTTTACAGACGGGTAAAAGGGGCAGGGGCTGAAGCCCCCTTTGCTGTCTATGTGTGCACGTCCCTGATGCTATAACACGGTTGTGTTGGAGCTCCTGGTGGGTCTTTAGGTACCAGCGGGGGAGCAGAACCGCGGTGCCGTGCAGTGGGTGACCCGTGTCCGCGCTGCCCTGTAATCCACCAGAACCCACACTAACCAACCACGCTACTGAAATAGCACACGGTCACCCCAAAACAAACACAACATGCGCACGCACGCACGCACACACTCTCTTAACAGGGAACACTGGTCTTACAGCTCAAGGGACCAAAAACAGTGCCAGATGCTAAAACAAGACCCAACTGGATTTGGGAACCTCAAGCTTAATTTATGTATATGTAGAGTATGAATAGAAAAGGCACTGGAGTCGGTGTGCATGTGGATTAAAGCAACATCAAATCTCGCTATAGGCCGAGTCCTGACATGTAATAATTATAGTGAGACAGCGTGAAAGGAGTCACCACACACTTTACACAATATGGAAAGTTAGGATGTTTTGGTGTATAGCCATACAGATGACCAGATAACCAGAAAATAGTTTCTCAGTGTTAGTAGTAAAAAAAAAAAAAAAAAAAGGCAAATAAGTTTAGGAATATAAGGTGTACAATTATTTGGGGATGCCCATGCTGCATGGCCATCCCGGGCGTTTTGAAACTAAACTTTGTAAAATCATGAAATCATATTTTTTCTCAACGATCCACTCGCCGATCGCTTTGAAAAAGACACTTGTAGAGTCAGTGGGTAAAATAACTGTGCTGCCGCGGTAATCCATTCCATAGTTCTGGGCAGTTTGAATGTGACTTGTTTTCACCCCAAACCACCAGAAAACAAACTAAAAGTATTTGTATAAATCTTTTAGCGTGTTATCCTCCCTCGTCGATGCTGCGATCATTCTCAGGATTGCGGTAGAGCGCCCTCTACGGTAAACCTGCCGGAAGCGCATTCTCGTGCCGAGAAAACGGTTACATCATCGACGTCGTCGTCGAGCAGCTCTGAGCTGGTCCACAGCCAGACCAATAACGCTCTGAGCTGATTGGTCCACTGCCAGCCAGACCAACGCTCTGAGCTGATTGGTCCACAGCCAGACCAACGCTCGCTGAGTCACTTCTGGGAAGGAGCTATACGGCCCGGCCGGCTGGCTGGCTAACCACACGGCTGTCAATGTCAAGGATCACAGGGAACAGACGCGCACACGGACACGAACGCACGCGCACGCACCCACGCATGCACACGCGCACGCACACGGCCAAGGGAACGAAAACACACGGCTGCATGCACACAAACTGCTGACCCAAAGGCCGTACTTGTCAAAACACATGCAGTAGTGGCATGTGGTCCCGTCCCCACAGCAGCAGAGTGGCCTATAATGTGGAGCATGCCGTTCTGGTGGGAACTAGTTTAATGTGGAACAGGTTCTGGTGGGAACTAGTTTAATGTGGAACAGGTTCTGGTGGGAACTAGTTTAATGTGGAACAGGTTCTGGTGGGAACTAGTTTAATGTGGAGCATGCTCTTCTGGTGGGAACTAGTTTAATGTGGAACAGGTTCTGGTGGGAACTAGTTTAATGTGGAGCAGGTTCTGGTGGGGACTAGTTTAATGTGGAACAGGTTCTGGTGGGAACTAGTTTAATGTGGAGCAGGTTCTGGTGGGAACTAGTTTAATGTGGAACAGGTTCTGGTGGGAACTAGTTTAATGTGGAGCATGCCGTTCTGGTGGGAACTAGTTTAATGTGGAACAGGTTCTGGTGGGAACTAGTTTAATGTGGAACAGGTTCTGGTGGGAACTAGTTTAATGTGGAGCATGCCGTTCTGGTGGGAACTAGTTTAATGTGGAACAGGTTCTGGTGGGAACTAGTTTAATGTGGAGCAGGTTCTGGTGGGGACTAGTTTAATGTGGAGCAGGTTCTGGTGGGAACTAGTTTAATGTGGAGCAGGTTCTGGTGGGAACTAGTTTAATGTGGAGCAGGTTCTGGTGGGAACTAGTTTAATGTGGAGCAGGTTCTGGTGGGAACTAGTTTAATGTGGAGCAGGTTCTGGTGGGGCCTATCCAAGGCTATCCAACGTTGAAGCTGCCACTACCTACTGGCGAAATGTGGAATTGCAGCACTTTCATGGACACACACACGCATACACACACACACACACACACACACACACACACACACACACACACACACACACACACACACACACACACACACACACACACACACACACGCATACACACGCACACACATCCACGCACACACGCATCCACGCACACACGCATCCATGCACACACATTCACATCTACGCACACACACACGCATCCACATACATCCACCCAAGAGGAGACCCTGCTTTGATGTCTTCTATTCATACCAACCAAACACTCACATAGAAATGTACTCCAGAGGAGAGGAGCCTGACAAACACCCTTTGATTGTGTGTGTGTGTGTGTGTGTGTGTGTGCGTGCGCGTGCGTGTGTGCGTGTGTGTAGCACCTTTTGATGTGAACCCCCCGCATTTCCTGATGCCCTCTATCTCCAACACGCGCACACACGCGCATACACGGATACACACACGCACGACACACACGTTTGTATTGCTATATGTGAGGTCAAAGTTTTTGTAGGATGGTGATTTTAAGAGTACATCGTTTTGCGCAGTTCATTTCACACAACCGAGTATCTTATATACAAGTGAAAAGGTGTACCCATACTCATTCTTCATGCTCTATCTCCGACCGAACCACACTTTTACCACACATCTCTATATGCAAAATAAATTCGCCACCCTCCCCGAACTGACATAGCCTATTTTTTAGCCGTTCAAGTTTCTTATTTACTCTGCAAATATTACTTTTATGAAAATCACGATCGAGCCAGCAGATAAACGGGTGCCACAACACGCCGAGAAACAAGGAATTTAACCACGCTACTTGCATACACTGCAACTCGCTTACAATTCGCAAACCTGGCAACACTGCCTGCCTCTTACGTCACCAGCTCTGCTCCTCCTGGCCTCCGTAGTCCGTCGCGCTCACAATCTGTCGCAGCCATCTTGCTTTTCTTTTGGATGGGCGAGTGGACATTTAATGCTAATAAATTAATTATAGGTCCAGCAAGCAAATCATGATGGTCTGATTGTGCTCAATAGGTCACAATAACATTCCGAAATTAGGTGTTGTGTTTTGTATGGCATTTTCCCCAGTAGTAGTTGCATATCTATCTCAGCTTTTGCCTGATAGCACACATGCTAACGTCAGCAGCCATAGCAACATACAGTGTGCGCAGACATAACATGAGTTGTTTACAACACAAACACACGGCCTTTTCACCACGCAATACACACAACAGCTCGGGAGTTATTAAACCGAACGTGGACGCTGTTTCAGTGTTACATTTGCTGCGCATATCGGAATAATTGTAACGGCATGCATGATAAATGTAACAACGCTAAAAAACACCATTAAACATATCGTTTTCACCTTAAAGCTATTACATTTCATTGAAGCAACTCCTTAGCATTGTTTTCATACCATGGATGTGATAAGATAATGTATCAAACATAAGGGAAATATTAAATAGGATCGGGTGTACCAGTTTGGCCATTTCTTTTTTTTCAATGGGGCAATACATTGATTAAACAAACGTTTGATTGATTGAGTTGTACAACGTTATACAACCCTAAACTAATTTTAGAATACACTACACAATACAATACAATTTTAGAACATATTTTGCACGTTCCATTTTTTTACTCAGAGATCCCTTTAGCTACACATGTAATATTTCCAGGCAACGGACCTACACATGTCAGCTACCATAAACCACTTCAAGTTATTAGGACGAAATAACTGACAGGAGTGACGGTGCTGTGCTGTGAGTAAACTAATAGGGGAGAGCCGCCAAGGATGTAACATTTTGCACGTTTCATTCTTTTACTCAGAGATCCGTTTAGCTACACATGTAATATTTTCAGGCAACGGACCTACACATGTCAGCTACCATAAACCACTTCAAGTTATTTTTTTGATAAAACAGGTCGGGAGTTATTCAACCGAACGTGGACGCTGTTTCAGTGTTACATTTGCTGCGCATATCGGATCAATTGTAACGGCATGCATGATAAATGTAACAACGCTAAAAAACACCATTAAACATATCGTTCTCAGCTTAAAGCAATTACATTTCATTGAAGCAACTCCTTAGCATTGTTTTTATACCATGGATGTGATAAGAAAATGTATCAAACATAAGGGAAATATTAAATAGTATCGGGTGTACCAGTACCAGTTTGGCCATTTCTTTTTTTTCAATGGGGCAATACATTGATTAAACAAACGTTTGATTGATTGAGTTGTACAACGTTATACAACCCTAAACTAATTTCAGAATACACTACACGATACAATACCATTTCAGAACATATAATATTGGCCAATATGTCAAATATGTAAATATTACATATAATGGCATTGAATGGAAGCGGACCATTTGTAACACATGTTACAAATGACCCGCTTTTGCAAGTTTTCTTTGCAGTTGCTTACAGACCAGAATGAACGTGAATTCCGTCTAAACACGATGCAAACTAATGAAGAACATAAGCATGAACACATCCATGTGGATTTTTATTCACCAACACCAAAGACAAAAATTGTACCACACATATACTCCAGGTGTAAAATTAGACGCATTTTGAAGGTAAACACTTCAAACTTCAAACTCCTGGCCACGTAGAGTACGTTGCTGTACACATACTGACGCGATGGCGTCATGGTGGCGTTGACCAATCAAGATATAACGTCCATGTTACAACCGTGAAGCGTTACAACCTTGGCGGCTCTCCCCTACATTTGTTACTAACATTAGGTTGTGGCGAAGTAGACACGTGGCCAGCAGATACTGTGTTTTGGACAAACAGGCTAGGTATTGGTGTTGATTTGGGTCAACTGGACAAACAGCGTGGTGTTGTTTTGTGTCTGTGTTTGTGTTGGAGCGCCTCAGTGTGGCCGTACAGGTCATGTGCAACCTCTTCCACAGAGAGATGGAGACACTAAATCTCAGCTGGACAAACATGTTTGCATGCATGCATCGCTGCCTTGCATGCTGTGTGCTACTGTTGAGTCTGTCACTTACTTTGACTGATTTATGGCATTGTCTTTCTGTTAAAATCCAACTATGTTAATTTAAGAACTCTGGGCATATAGGTCATTGTTTATTCACTGTGCACACGTGTAGCCTATTGTATGTCAGACTGTATGTCTGTCCCACAGTCACAATCCTTTAGTACTTAGGCTGTGGAAATATTCAGGACAAAACAATGGTACATTTCCAATAACCCATTCGTTACTACATGTGGAGTCAACTCCCGCCATTTATTTCTTCCCATAGTGCGTGGCAAAGTCGCTCTGGGATGAGTGCGCGCGTAGCGCGCACGAAATTCTAGTAAGTTATAACTGAGGTTGTCCCGAGTAAAAAAAAAAAAGGTGATCGGGACATCCCTAGAATCAATATTATTATATCCATATCATGATATTAGACTGGATTATTGTCTGTTGCGGATATTGTCTGATAAAAAATATAAACACCGGATCGGGAAAAGTCGGAAATCGACAGATACTCTGCCCTAGTGGTTGGAGAGCCTCACTGGGGGCTTGCAGGAACCTGACCTCTAAATAAATGTCCCCTTCCAAACCCCCAGTCTGAACCTGACCTCTAAATAAATGTCCCCTCCCAAACCCCCAGTCTAAACCTGACCTCTAAATAAATGTCCACTCCCAAACCCCCAGTCTGAACCTGCCCTCTAAATAAATGTCCACTCCATAACCCCCAGTCTAAACCTGACCTCTAAATAAATGTCCACTCCCTAACCCCCAGTCTGAACCTGACCTCTAAATAAATGTCCTCTCCCAAACCCCCAGTCTGAACCTGACCTCTAAATAAATGTCCACTCCCTAACCCCCAGTCTGAACCTGACCTCTAAATAAATGTCCACTCCATAACCCCCAGTCTAAACCTGACCTCTAAATAAATGTCCACTCCATAACCCCCAGTCTGAACCTGACCTCTAAATAAATGTCCCCTCCCAAACCCCCAGTCTAAACCTGACCTCTAAATAAATGTCCACTCCCAAACCCCCAGTCTAAACCTGACCTCTAAATAAATGTCCACTCCCTAACCCCCAGTCTGAACCTGACCTCTAAAAGGTCGACTCACAAACCCTGATCTTTTACACATTATTATATAAAATCCCCAAAAACCCTGAAAACAACCATTAAAACAAACAAATGTGTCTGTTGAGGAGCAGGAAAAGTGTATCTCAAATTCGTATACTAAATGTTTTCTGTCACAAGAATAGTAATAATGCAAAACAAGCATGCAACGCACGCACATCTCAGGGGTCCTGAGAATGTGCTCTGTCCGAGTGACAAGGGGTCATGCAAACCTGAGTGCACTTAAAAAGTGCGCGTACGTGCACTTTTTAAGTGTGTGTGTGTGTGTGTGTGTGAGGGGGGAGGGGGGGGACCACTGGCCGCATCAAACGACCAGTGGTCATTTCCTTCCTTCAAAAGGTATGAAAAAAAAGAAAAACCCTGTAAATTCTGCAATGTTTTAATGAGTTGAATTTTCTCATGTTTTAATGAGTTGAATACATTTCGACCGAAGACAAAACGAACAAACCGACCAAACAAAATGAAACACAATAAATGGCCCCAAACATTTTGATGTTTTGATTGAACGAGCGACGACGGCGCCGGATATGTATGGAAGGAGGGCGTGGCGCGCATATGCAAAGACGGGGGCTGCCCCCCCCCCCCCCTACCCTCCGTGGACTTGAAATGGCTTCAAAGAGACATGACAGGAGCCACTAATGGAGCGTGTGAACATCACTGGGGTCGCTTGTTGTAGCGGCACAGGGTGGCGTTCATACAAGACATACGTTTCATTTGATTTGATTAACATTTTTAACACATTCTGGGCGGGACGTCCTTTAACCCATTTTGGGGGCGGGAACCCCTTTTTGGTGTTCGCATTATGTTATGCTATGAAAAAAAATAGCAGATCTACAAGCTCATAGCGCGCCACTGAGTGGCGCGCTACGAGCTTGTAGGGTCTGCTATTTTTTTAAATTGAAGAACGACTGACATAGAAAACATAGCTTTTTCAGAAAACTGTCAGGAAGTAGAAGACATGTTTAGAATCTGATCTCAGTTTAAAATGGGTTAAGTGTTTTTTTAACAGTAGCAGGTCATTTTGACCGTTTTTTTAATTTAATTTTGAAGTTGATTATCTTTGGCCCATGAAGCTTTCCATGACCATCATCATCATCCATCACCATTCTATCATCTCAGAGAATCTGAAACATTTTCTAAAATGTGAAATATGTTATACTTTAGCTATGAGCTTGTAGATCTGCTATTTTTGGAAAAATCGTGAAAATGTAGCGCAAATCTTTGAATATATAGTGTAGAGAGTGAACGTTTTTTTTTTACTTTGCTTCTGGGGGGGGGGAAGGGGGGGGCCCTGGAACAACATATTTTCAGATGGGGGTCGACGGCCAATATATAGTTGGGGGTCCTTGACATGAAAATGTTTGAGAACGACCGACATAGAAACATAGGGTTTTTCAAGAAAACCGATTCAGAAGGCATTTGTAGAATCGTCCTCAGGTCTGATCAGCACCATGGACAGCGCCGTATAGATTTAGAGAGAAAAGACAAGATTTGACGAACCCGTAATCAAGTAGTATAAAGGTGAAAGTGAACGGATGTGCGCAAAACATGACCTGGAGCTCTGAGCAAGGTGTTGTCTACTGTAGCAGCGGCTGCAGTCAAAACCTGACCTGGAGCTCTGAGCAAGGTGTTGTCTACTGTAGCAGCGGCTGCAGTCAAAACCTGACCTGGAGCTCTGAGCAAGGTGTTGCCTACTGTAGCAGCGGCTGCTGTCAAAACATGACCTGGACTCTGGAGCTCTGAGCAAGGTGTTGTCTACTGTAGCAGCGGCCACTGTCAAAACATGGATTACAGCAATCCCGTTTAATATCATTAAAAAAAGGACCAGAAGACGTGTATACACTTCCTTAGCACAATACCCGGTACCCAAGCATGTTCCGGTTCGGTACCCCGGTACCCCAAGCATGTTCTGGTTCGGTACCTGGTATACCAAGCGTGTCTGGTTCGGTATCCAGTACCAAAGGACATTCCAGTTCGGTATACCCAAGCGTGTTGGGTTCCGGTGCCCGGTACCCAGGGGGTGTCCGGTTCGGTGCCTGCTTGGTCCTGAGGTTCGGTGAGGTTATATGTTTAGGGTTTGGGTTTTGGGGCTAGGGTGTCGGGACTCATGACTGTAGGACTGTCAGTGCGTCGGTCCAAACACTCGCACCCTGTGCTGCCGTGCAACAACCGTTTCAGTGTGTTCTGTAGCGTTGTACAGGCCTCCATAGTTCCATGTGACTCAGTGCGTTCAGTAGCGCTGTACAGGCCGCCATAGTTCCATGTGTCTCAGTGCGTTCAGTAGCGCTGTACAGGCCTCCATAGTTCCATGTGTTTCAGTGTGTTCTGTAGCGCTGCACAGGCCGCCATATTTCCATGTGTCTCAGTGCGTTCTGTAGCGCTGTACAGGCCTCTATAGTTCCATGTGTTATGTGAACAGCTCTGCCTATGGCTGAGGAGTTGAAATGGTTTGTGTGGTTGTGAACAGGAACGCTGCTTGAAAAGGCTCTGAGTTTTGTTAAAGTATATACCCTGAAAAAGACCCCGCTAGTAATAGACAGAAAGAAAGGGTGGGAGGGGTGGGGGGTGGGGGTACAGGGGAATCAAGCTATTATTAGGCGGACAAATTGGGGTGTAAAGAGGGAGGTCCAGGCGTTGGGAAGGCGCTGAGGCTTGTCAAATCTGTCACATTTTAACTCTATATAAGTTTGCGTTGAAATTGACAGACAGACAGAGAGGACAGTGTGGTGGAAGATATAATATTAGGGAGACAGACATAACAGCCAAAGGTTAAAAGTGTGTCCCTGTGGTCAAAGAACACACAAACCTGAATGCACGCACACACACACATGTGCGCGTGCACCACACACACACACACACACACACACACACACACACACACACACACACACACACACACACACACACACACACACACAGAGAGAGAGAGAACACTCCTCCTAACCCCTTTTGAAGCCTCCCACAACAAAGACAGCACCAAAGGTGAAACTGCAAAGCACCATGGGTAAAACCACACACCGTCTGTCCATGATGGTAAAAATAAACCGCCACACACACACACACACACACACACGCGCGCCCCTGAATGTGCATGTATAGTGTAGTGCACACACGCAAAACACACTAATTATTATGGAGGGGCCAAGCCCTCACAAAAAACATGCAGTAACCCTGGTCTCTATACTGCCGCCCCCTGGCCAGCCGGGGCGCCTGATGGAGGCGAAAGGAACTGGTCTCTATACTGCCTCCCCCTGGCCAGCCGGGGCGCCTGATGGAGGGGAAAGGAACTGGTCTCTATACTGCCTCCCCCTGGCCAGCCGGGGCGCCTGATGGAGTTCTTATCTAACAACAACAACAACAACAACAACAACAACAACAACATATCCTTTAGTTTTGGGGTCTGAGAGGCTATGGGCTCCATTTTCGTCACCTCTAAACCCCTTATCCCTAAACTTCTTTGCCTTTTTTTTTAAACTATTTTGATAAACATTTTTTAATAGTTCAAATGGCCAGTCTACAAGCTCACAACGCGTCAATGTAGATTGGCTATAGTTGAACTATTCAAAAATGTTTTTTTAAATAGTAAAAAAAAAATGGCAAAGACGTTCAGGGATAAGGTGGTGACAAAAATGGAGCCCTATGAG
Organism: Protomyctophum bolini; assembly: GCF_963924005.1. NCBI lineage: Eukaryota > Metazoa > Chordata > Actinopteri > Myctophiformes > Myctophidae > Protomyctophum > Protomyctophum bolini. Next base: position 41,298,858 of record NC_137877.1, on the reverse strand, counting down.
AGGCTAAATGTCATCAAACGGTGGTCCGTGGCTCAAATGGGTGTGAGAGGCTAAATGTCATCAAATGGTGGTCCGTGGCTCAAATGGGTCTGAGAGGCTAAATGTCATCAAACGGTGGTCCGTGGCTCAGATGCAGAATAAATAATGAACCTTGACATGAAAAGGGTTGAAAACAGCTGTATTAGATAATTGACACTGGGTGAAAAAATGGGTTACAAAAATCGTGGGATAAAAAAATAATTGTATTTAAAAAAAGAAAAGAAAGGAAAATAATAGAAAACAACCAGGGTGTGGCAGGGAGCGTGTCTGTTTGCTGATCTCAGTGCGTGAAGGTGTGTGTGTGTGTGTGTGTGTGTGTGTGTGTGTGTGTGTGTGTGTGTGTGTGCGTGCGTGCGTGGTGTGTTTAGGGCGTGGATCGTGTCCTGACGATAAGGATTATATGACCCTGGATTGCCTTGTGGTTGCAGGTCAATCCTCTGCTGTTTTTACGACAGAACACTTTCTAAGTCAATAACAACATGGTGAACAGTTGTTTTTGGAAATCGGGGCGCGCCGAGGAGAGAATCCAACCTCTTCCCATTAAACAGGGGAAAGCGTCCCATTTCGGCGCACATGGCTATTTAAAATTATGTGTGTGACTATACGTTGATCTATACTGCTTTAGAAGGCCTCAAGTCTTCACATTTTGGGCGGGGGAACCCCTTTAGGTGTTTTAGCATTATGTTATACTTTAGCTATTGAAAAATAGCAGATCTACAAGCTCATACTATATGAGCATGTAGTTCCCTGGAACTACAGATAATTGTTGGGGTCCTTGACATGAAATATTGAGCTCCACTGATACAGAAACATGAGGTTTTTCAGAAAACCGTCAGGATTTAGAAGACTTTTTTTTTTCTTTTCGACATCAGGCCAACACCAAAAGGGTTCCTGGCCTGGTTAAGCCGAGCCTATCTCCCTCTCCTGGTAAACACCAGAGTAATGGCCCAGCGCCGGATGAACAGAGAGCACTGTCATCGACCTACATTACCCTCCAGGGCCCCCCTCGTGAGGTGCACACACACACACACACACACACACACACACACACACACACACACACACACACACACACACACACACACTCATTAGCAGAGATAGCTGTGCTTACATAAACCTATGCCGACATGTTTGACCTGCCACTAAATCACAACAGAAGGGAGGGGGGGGGGGGCACAGTGACGGGGGAAGGGGCCAGGCGGTAGCCGATGGTGGGCGAGAGAGAGAGAGAGAGAGAGAGAGAGAGGCGCCAGCTCTCTTCTGATAAATCACATCTATGCTCAATGTTTACTTTCCTCTGGTGGGAAGGGCTGAGAAAATAGGTTGGCTGGAAGTGTGTCGAGGAGGGAAGTCTCCCTGAAGCAGTGTGTGTGTGTGTGTGTGTGTGTGTGTGTGTGTGTGTGTGTGTGGACAGGTGTCTGGTTTAGCCCGAAGCAGTGCTCCCACAAGATGTTTGCTTAGGACCAGTGGAGCCACCTGGAGGTTGGATGTGGTAGTAGTGCAGAATGGCAGATTCCAACCTGCCACCAGCGGTATGGCGGGTGGGCAGCAGAGAGTGCTGATTTCCTTGACTAAAAACCATGGCGAAAAAAAATGTTTGTCGGGTACCTTTTTTTCACTGACGAAAACTACATGAAAACCAAGCTATCTATGATGACTAAAACTAAGACTAAATTTATTGTTGTCAACAAATAAAAATGACATGGACGTGTGCGTGCGTATCACACCCTGTCCATTTGTTTTTTCATTGTTATTTATTTATTATGTATTGATTTATTTTATTGTGTTGGTTGATTCAGCTGCTTTTGGGTAGTCATCATGGCTTCACAAATGTTTTCAACCTCGGTGTTTGATAATTTGGGGATTATTTTTGTTGTTAATTTTTGGTCATGGCTGCCAGTTCCCACCTGATGTTGTGTGTGAGTGCAGACTGCTCCAGACCGTACTGAATAACTGCTAGCTTACATAATGTCTTGAGGCTAGGACTGAAGTCTAAGATATACAGGTCACCTGGTCTGTTCTCTGCTCCGAACACACCTTCTACACAGCTTCTGCCAGAAGGACGCTGGGATCATTCAGCCTTTACCTACAATGGAGAGCAGTACATATTTGGTGGCTGGACACTTGGCCATTCCTTCAATGATCTGTGGAAATTCAGTCCAGAAACCTTCTCCTGGAAGAAGGTTGAGCCGAAGGGGGAAAGGCGGGGAGGGAGGTTTAATAGGTGCTGTTGCATGCTGGGAGATCGTGTCATCCTCTTCATCCAGTGGTTGGTCTCTGTGTCAAACACTCTGATGGTGTTGTGGTACTGAATCCTAGTATCCCCGTCCCCGAATACAAACATCTTTGTCCCGATGATGGTAGCAGAGTTAGACCATGAAACAGGAGGTGGAGTTCCTCTGGCGTTAATTAAAGGCCAGACCATTGTGTTGGTGTCCAACTTGTAGATGTCATTAGTGTAGCCAGTCTCGGTTAATCCTCCATGGATAAAGATAACTTTCCCCAACTCACAGGCTGAGTGGTAGATCCTCCCCTCTGGAACGGTCCCAGAAACCTGTGGTTTGAACCATGTGTGGGCGTCAACATCAAATGCATAAAGCTTGGTGCAGTAAACTTGGTCAGTCCTCCCTCCTCAGAGGTAGACAGTATATTCTATCAGCACAGCTGTGTGGCCGCTGCGCGTGAATGGAACCTCAAGGTGGCGTTCTCCTCTTCCAGGGGTCTCTGGGGTCAACTTCCTCCATATCAAAGACACTGTGTTGAAGACGTGCACATCAATGTGATCCTTGTGACCCCTAAAGGAGTACACGCAGTGCCTCACCGTCACAGCTCTCTGATTGGCTGTTTCTGGTCCTCTCAGATGCACCGCCCAGCGTAACATTACTCACAACAGCACCACAGTGGATGAATCCTATTGGTCAGTGGTATCCTACTGGTCATGTCCTGATGTGTAAATGCATGGAATATTCTGCGTCTTCACTTATATTCGCACAGAGACACAAACACCACGCAAGGTTTGTCCAATCCGTGAAGCCGATGGTTTGGGTTGACCAATCAAGGAAGACGATGCCCGTTGATCTCCCTAATATGGTCAATTGGTCACCAGTAGTGATCAATTGATCAATTGACCATATTATGGAGGGTATGCGCGTGACATCATCATCATATCCGAAAGTTATGCGGGAACGCCTACTGAGTGGCAAAAAAAACCTTTTCTGGCCTTGACAGCCCCAGACATCCACACAGAAAATCTGATTGCATTAAATTATGTTAAAAGACATTAAACTTACTTTGACACTCGATTCCCCATTAACTTTATGCATGCGCATACCCTCTATTGATCAACATTATTATGAAGATAGTACACGGTTGAAAATGTGCTCCTTCAATGCTCCAGTTTCCTGGAAAAACCTAGAAAAACCTATGTGTGGTGCTCAACCTTTTTCACGTCAAGGACCCCCAGAATTATCTGTATTTGGCTGCGGACCCCCATCTGAAAACCCAGGGACCTCCCATTCCTAGAAGCAAACAGCAATTTCAGGAAATGTCAAAATATTTCACAGATACTTTTTTTTTTTTAAAGGACTCAAACTTCACAGTACCCTTTTTTCACTGACGAAAACTAAATAAAAACCAAGCTATGATAAATATATTGTTGTCAACAAATAAAAATCACATCAACGTGCATGCGTGTGTGTGTGTGTGTGTGTGTGTGTGTGTGTGTGTGTGCGTGAGTGCGTGTGCGCGTGTGCGTGCGTACCTGCACACCTGAAGCTCTGGGCCGTTAGGCCCTTCTCCACGGCCAGACAGGTGAGGATGCTCAGGAAGGAAGTGGTGACGGACTGGCGCTTGGCTCGCTGGGTGGAGTCTCCTCTCTGCCTCCTCTGATTGGCCGGCCTGGCTCTCAGCAGCACACCCCCGCCGTTGTGGGAGGAGCCAGCCGCTGGCACCGCGGCTGAGCCTGTGACGAGAAAACATGTCCAAATGCACGTTAGAACCAATAACTATGTAACGATATATCCCATATCTAACCATTATTTGACACTTTTGGTTGTTGAGAAACAGCTCCTAAAACATTATTTGACACTTTTGGCTGTTGAAAAACAGCTTCTAACCATTATTTGACACTTTTGGTTGTTGAGAAACAGCTCCTAAAACATTATTTGACACTTTTGGCTGTTGAAAAACAGCTCCTAAAACATTATTTGACACTTTTGGCTGTTGAAAAACAGCTTCTAACCATTATTTGACACTTTTGGTTGTTGAACAACAGCTTCTAACCATTATTTGACACTTTTGGTTGTTGAGAAACAGCTCCTAAAACATTATTTGACACTTTTGGCTGTTGAGAAACAGCTCCTACTGTACATTATGTTATAATTTAGCTATTGAAAAGTAGCAGATCTACAAGCTCATACCGCGCCACCGAGTATGAACTCGTAGGTCTGCTATTTTTTTTAAATCGTTAAAATGTGCCTCAAATCTTTCAGAAAATTGTCATGATTTAGAAGATTTTTTTATTTTATTTCGACGTCAGGCCTGAATGGGTTAAATGTGGTAATGGTGACAGTCCTTACCTGGGGCCGCCTCGCCGCCCACCTCCTCCGCCTCCCTCCGGACGGGCCTCTGGGCGCCTGCCGCCTGCCGCAGAGCCTCGGCCCAGTCCCGAGCCGAGCTCTGACTGTCCGCCCGGAGCTCCAGAACCTCAGAGGAGAACACCACCTGGAAGAGAGAAAATACAGGTCTGACTGTCTGTCTGGAGCTCCAGCACCTCAGAGCAGAACACCACCTGGAAGAGAGAAAATTCAGCTCTGACTGTCTGTCTGGAGCTCCAGCACCTCAGAGCAGAACACCATGCACTGGAAGAGAGAAAATACAGGTCTGACTGTCTGTCTGGAGCTCCAGCACCTCAGAGCAGAACACCACTTCTACAACATTGCTTTTAATTGATCTTTCTTTTTTTTGTTTGTTATTCATGTCCTCACTGTATTGCATTACTGCTTGTTTTTTAATGTCGTTGCCTTGCTTTTCTTTTATTCTCCATTGTTCTGTAAAGCACTTTGAGCTGCATTTCATGTCATGAAAGGTGCTATACAAATAAAGTTTTATTATTATTATTATTATGCACTGGAAGAGAGAAAATACAGGTCTGACTGTCTGTCTGGAGCTCCAGAACCTCAGAGGAGAACACCACCTGGAAGAGAGAAAATACAGGTCTGACTGTCTGTCTGGAGCTCCAGCACCTCAGAGCAGAACACCACCTGGAAGAGAGAAAATTCACCTCTGACTGTCTGTCTGGAGCTCCAGCACCTCAGAGCAGAACACCATGCACTGGAAGAGAGAAAATACAGGTCTGACTGTCTGTCTGGAGCTCCAGCACCTCAGAGCAGAACACCACTTCTACAACATTGCTTTTAATTGATCTTTCTTTTTTTTGTTTGTTATTCATGTCCTCACTGTATTGCATTACTGCTTGTTTTTTAATGTCGTTGCCTTGCTTTTCTTTTATTCTCCATTGTTCTGTAAAGCACTTTGAGCTGCATTTCATGTCATGAAAGGTGCTATACAAATAAAGTTTTATTATTATTATTATTATGCACTGGAAGAGAGAAAATACAGGTCTGACTGTCTGTCTGGAGCTCCAGAACCTCAGAGGAGAACACCACCTGGAAGAGAGAAAATACAGGCCATGCAAGGCACCAACCAGCACATCAGGAGCAATTAGGGATAAAAATAAAAATAAAAATAAAAATAAAAATAAAAATAAAAATAAAAATAAAAATAAAAATAAAAATAAAAATAAAAATAAAAATAAAAATAAAAATAAAAATAAAAATAAAAATAAAAATAAAAATAAAAATAAAAATAAAAATAAAAATAAAGACAGTCGGACCAATAGTCTAAACTAAATATAATGTGCACGTGTGAAAAACAACACCGTACCTGAAAGTGGCATCCTGAGTGGGCGGGAGCGCCGCTCCAGGGGTCTGCGTTCTCCTGCTGAGGGTGGCCCCCGGCCCCCCCGTGCTGCACCGCCACGCAGCAGGCCAGCGGGTGCTGGAAGAGGGGCTCGGCCACGGGACCCCGGCCCTCCGTGGGGAACGCCCGCAGGGCGGAGCGCGTCAGGACGAAGGTGAACGCCCGCCAGTTGTTCTGCTCCGTCAGCTGGTGGAGCAGCAAGGTGGTCAGAGGTACTAACTAACCAACCGCCGTAGTCTGAAATCCCACCTTTTCAGACTCCATCATGGCCCATAGCACTTACCCTACCCCCCTTAGATAGCATTTCTGTAGACTTGGATAGCATTTGATACAGACTTATAGCATGTTATGTAGACCGCACTATAATTGCATTGTATATAGTCATAGCACGCCATAGTACATATGTATAGCATAGTAGTATATGTATAGTTTATATGTATAGTTTCATTATAGATATTCCACTGTTACTTAGCTTACGCATGTTTCATGATAAATGCTTTCATGTGATGTATTCCCATGCTTTTGTTCTTGCTTAATGTAAGTCGCTCTGGATTAAGAGCGTCTGCTAAATGCCTAAATTGTTAATTGTAAATTGTAACCACTAACCAAATAACCAACGCTAACATTTAACCCATTTAGGCCTGAGGCCGATTCTAAAAAAAAACGCCTCTAAATCCCGACCTAAGGTTTCTGGAAAAACTTCAAATATTTATATAGCAGAATCAAAATGTTTACATTTTTTGAATACTGTACACACTGTGACAGAACCCAAATATGGGTTCCCGCCCAGAATGGAAGAAGGATTTTCCGTTAACTGAACTAAATAAGAACTATATATATTTAAAAAAAACTAACTACTAACTGAAATTGTATTGTGTGTTTTGTAAAACAAAGAAATTATAGACAAAAAAACCCTTAGTTTTACTGTAGTTCTTCTCAATGATTATCCAACTGAAAATATACATATTTTAAATGGTATCTTTTGTTGAGTTTTCATTATGGCTCGTACATACTGCACGATCTAGTAATAATAATAATAATAATAATAATAACCCATTCTGAACGGGAACCCATTTTGGTGTTGGCATCATGTTATGCTTTAGCTATTGAAAAATAGCAGATCTACAAGCTCATAGCGCGCCACCGAGTGGCGCGCTACGAGCTTGTAGGTCTGCTATTTTTTGAAAAATTGAAGAGCGACTGACGTTTTTAGAATCTGATCTCAGGTCAGAATGGGTTCATCAGACCAGTGTGTGTCCAGTGGAAACCTCGTATGAATCTGATCTCAGGTCAGAATGGGATAATAATAACAACCTTGTGCAGAAGGCCCACTTTGAGGACCTCCTGGCAGCGCTGGGTGAACAGGGGCAGGGCGGTGGGCCGGACGGGGCGGGGCGGGGCCAGCGGGGAGGGCGTGGCTTCGGCCGGGGTTGGGGTGTGGTCCGGCCGGGTGTCCAGGCCCGACGGGGAGGGGGTCGAGGTGGGAGACATGGGCGTCGTGGGGAACATCGCCACCTAGTGGAGGAGAAGGAAACTAGCGGTTAGGGTAAACTTGTACATTTCTTTTTTTTTTTTGGGTGCTGGCGGCGTGTTTCCTCCTCCGCCTCATCAGTGCCCATAGAGCGCCGCAGTCCCCGCCCCCTTTCAGAAAGCGAGTGGCCCAGGAAGTGAAAGCCCCATGCATTCTGCCATCGGCACTTTTAATATAATTTATTTAAAGACGGTTACGCCGCGGACAAAGCCAATTCGGATCGTGACGAATCATGACAATGAACACAATATTTTGGGCCGATCAAATAATTTATAAGACGAAAAATAAAACAAATAGTGTTGTCTCCTGACTTTCTTTTCTTCTTTCTAATGATTTGATCGTCCCAAAATATTGTGTTCATTGTCATGATTCGTCACGATCCGAATTGGCTTTGTCCGCGGCGTAACCGTCTTTAAATAAATTATATTAAAAGTGCCGATGGCAGAATGCATGGGGCTTTCACTTCCTGGGCCACTCGCTTTTCTGAAAGGGGGCGGGGACTGCGGCGCTCTATACCCGAAGGTGGGGTTGGCGAAAGGGCCTTTCTGTGTGGAGTTTGCATGTTCTCCCCGTGTCCCCTAGGGTAGGTACCCTCACAAAAACATGCAGTAATCCTGGTCTCTAAACTGCCTCCCCCTGGCCAGCCGGGGCGCCTGATGGAGGGGAAAGGAACTGGTTGGAATAACGTGTTCCTTCCACGCGCTACGTCCAACCAGGGAAACTCCCCCTGGCAGGTGTAAAGGAGCAACTTGGACACTCAGGCATGAAGGGAGCATGAGTTAAGTCCGTTGCTCTCCCCAGGTTGGCGGAGGGTGTGTAGAGCCCAGGATCACAGTAGATGATTGACACAGGGGTGAAAAATGGGTTACAAAATCGTGGGATAAAAAATAAATAAAAACTTGTACATTTTGATCAGATTTGACTTTAGGGTTTTTCCTACGCTCACCTATGGTCATGATGACCTCGCCTCACCAGGCTTTCCACCTCGGAGGAAAAGCCTGGTCTCCGTTCCAAAAGTGTGCCGTGTGATCCGGTCGGGAGTGGATGATATCGTTTTACGTCATGTTGTAGTCATTGTTTTGTAGTCATCAGGTAGGAACAATCAAATGGAACTTCCTTTTCCCTCAATCTGGAAGATTAACAATAAAAGTTCTCGTATAGCCTGTAGCTTTTATTGAGAAAAATCGGTTTGAGGTGAAAAGGAAGTTCCGGATGATTGCCGAATACAAAACAATACTACAAACATGATGTAGCGATATCATGAACCCGAAATGGCTTTAGTTGTCTGACCTGTACTAGTGGGAGTATGCCTTGGGCTTTTTAGGCCTCTTAGCTGACCTGCTGGTTCTCCTTAGCGGTCTGGGTCTGGGACGGCACCCTCTGGGCTTCGGACGGCACCCTCTGGGTGTGGGACGGCGGCCTGGCGGCCAGCACCCTCTCCCACATCATCCTCCTCCACTCCAGGGCGTCCCACTGGCTCCCTGCCCGCAGCTGGACTCGGGTGCTGTTGAAGAACAGGGCCTGGAGAGAGAGAGAGAGAGAGAGAGAGAGAGAGAGAGACGGGGGCCAAACGCTTCATCAGACTAATCCATCTAATCGATCAATTAACACAATCATTCCCGGGATTCCTTCAAAATAGGAGATCTGCGGTGCCGGAAAGACATGGCCGCTTTTACTCTGAACACCCACACCCAGGGCTAGACGCTTAGCATTTTTGCAAGTAGCACGTGTGCGCCTATAAGCACACAAATTATTTTAGGAGCACGATGAAAAGTTATCAAATACTGTGTTTTTGAGGGGCGCTAGCCCCTCCTATATACAGCTTTAGTCCCCCACACGTCTCAATATTTGCCATTGACAATGAACGGAGAAATTAGGTCAAAAGTCAGCTGAATATGACAAATTAAATTAAACCATGGTGTATGATGATAAGAGTGCCCCTCACTTCACACAGGTGTGATTTTTCTTGAATAAAGTGATATGAGGTAGGGACAGGCAATATGACAAAATATTAAAATAATATCTTTTCAGAAATGATCACAATATTGATATTCATCTGGATATCATATTCTTTATATAATCTATATAATCAATTTGTTTTTATACTGATAGACTATCAGTAGACTATAGTTTGTTATGCAGATAGATAGATAGATAGATAGATAGATAGATAGATAGATAGATAGATAGATAGATAGATAGATAGATAGATAGATAGATAGATAGATAGATAGATAGAACTTTCTAAATAACTTTAGTATTCAACGTGTCAGGGTCCTAGCAACTCCTTCTGTCTTCTTGCTACCATGCTATCCTGCTGCGTTCGCTCCGCTGCTGACAGGGAAGAGAACTGAGCAGCAACACAGGGAGGGGCGGGGCGGTGGGAGCAAAGGGGACAGATCTTCAAATGAACGCCGCATTGAGCCTCGACACGTTGTTAGCTTGTAGCTCTTCTCTTTTTGGCGAACGACACCGCCGTTCAGAAATATAAATGTAGGTATAGAACCGCGACTATAGAATGTGCACTTGCTGTAGACGGAGACTTGTCTTTTATCACGATTGAACGGTCAAATCCTGTAGTCGCACCTGTGCTACAAATTGAATTTTACAACTCGCACGGTGATATTCTTAGTCGCAAATGCGAGTACCTAGTCGCACTGTCGAGCCCTGCCCACACCCCTTCCCTGGAAACAATCCGGGGAAAAAAACGGAGAAATATTTTGCTAGTTTACCTTGCTCTCGATTCTATCATATCGCTAAAAGCTCCAAAGAGTTCATATTTCGAACGAGAGGCGGGATGAGAAGTCAAGACATGCCATGGGGCTATATAGTATGTGAAGAGTCTGCCTGTACTTATTAAACATTTAGTACCGGAACTGCATCAAAATAAAGGCTCTGCTTGTGCCAGAGTAATCGCCAGAGTAGTGATCGCTTTTATTTTGAAAGCCATGAACCGGAAATACTTTCTTAAAAAAGTTGACTGACAAAGTGACCTCACAATCTCCGATCATCTTAATATATTTATATACGCTCCAAAAAGAGTTCATATTTTGCGGGAGAGACGGATGAGGAGCAGAAATGCAGCGCCAGCATATCGATCCATTCATCACCACGGAGAGCGCCCTGGATCAGGAGATACGAGTCATTCTTTCCGCCGCGCTAACATGGGAGTCAATGACAAGCTAATAGTTGCACAGAGCGTTAGCATACGGCAAGCGAAAAGCGAAATGCCAAAAAAAAAAATAGGAATAATTCTGAATATTCTTATCTCGCCCCGTGTCGTTTGGACGTCCACAGACGTCGAAGGCACCTCTCGGTTTCAATCCTTATGACGTTTCCAGACGTATTATGTACTAAATGTGTTAACTCGTTTGCGCGATGACAGGCTCTCTCAGTCAAAATCTTGGTCACAATAAACAAATAAATAAATCACGCAGTGCAGCGGCCGCACTGACTGACCTGGAGGGTCCGGGGGTCGCTGCTGGGCTGCGGCTGCCCGCCGCCGCCGCTGGGGGCGGGGCAGGCCAGGCTCTGGCAGTGGGACAGGGAGTAGGCGGTGCCCAGCGTGAGGTTGGCGCTGCTGTCCAGCGTGTAGAGGCGCAGCTCGCAGGGCGTCAGCTCCACGTGGCAGGGCGCCCAGCGGCCCCGCGGGCCCTCGCGCTGCTCCAGCCGCCCCTGCTTCACCACGCTGCTGCCCCCACTGCTGCTGCCCTTATCCGCTGGGGGGGGGGGGGGAGAGAGAGAGAGGGGGGAGGGTTTAGAACAGTGGATCTCAAGAGTTAAAGGACCACTTCACCACTTTTGAACCTATCTTCATATAATAGGTCCTCACTAATAATCATGATATAATGGCACATTTTTCATCTATTCAGTCTGTGTCTCATAGGAGGGCTGTGGGCAGTTTAGAAACCGTCTTCCAGTGACATCATCATTAGGCAGATTTTTTTAAACAAGATTTTTTTTTACAAAAATGTTTAGATTTTCATTATCGTGAGAACGATCGATGGCTTCCATTTTCGTATTGCAACTTTTCAGGACTAGTAAGCCTGCAGTTTCTATTAGCTTGTATTCCCCATCGATGATGTCACTGGAAGACGGTTTCTGAACTGCCCACAGCCCTTCCTATGAGACACAGACTGAGTAGAAAAAAATTGCGCAATCTTTTCATGATTATTTGTGAGGACCTACTATATGGAGATAGGTTGAAAAGTGGTGAAGTGGTCCTTTAAAGGTATATTCAGTGATTTCACTCAAAAGACCTTAGGTTTCGTTTTTGGCTGGGACCCAAAGCCTTTCGTCCAATCAGGATAGAGAGTCAAAAACGAAACCTACGTTTTTTTTAACCCCCCAGGGGTTAACTGGGGACAGGGAGGAACTCCTTATATATGGTCAGCACACACTATAGTAGAGAGGATTATCACAACAAAACAAAAAAATAAGTGATATTTGAATTAAGTGAAATCACTGAATATACCTTTAAATTATTGTTTTGACATCTGGCATTACTTAATTTACAAGAAGTCTACACAATTTAGAGAATGCCCACTGCCCGGGCAAGCCAAATGACGTCTTGACGTTATGATGACGTCCTCCGGTGACTAGTTATTGCGAACGCAGTGATTGCGAACACAGTGATTGCGAACGCAGTGAGCACTTACTATGAGACCTAGCAGATCTGTGTGTCTGTCTGTGTGTGTGTCTGTCTGTCTGTCTGTCTGTCTGTCCCGCTATACGTCCAAATATGGAGTGTGTTGCATAAACACAATCACTCAGCTCCATATATGGGCACAAAAGTGTTGCATCAACAAACAAATCACTCAGCTCCATATATGGGCACAAAAGGGGCCAGGTCCACATATACAGTAACAGCGGGACGGACACACAGACAGACAGACATGATCTGCAGGGTCTCAGCTGCGTTCGCTTACTGGTGATATGACGTTAAGTTGATCTGGGCCTCAAATCGGACTCTCTCCGATTCATCCAGGGACGTCTATCTTAGTGGGTAAAATTTATGGTTGGTTGAAATCAGGTGATGTTCTGGGCCAGATCTGACTAGTCTTGGTTTGACTTGATCTACTGGCCCCAATAGAGAAGTCACTAATTCGTCCAGGTCCTGACCATGCTTGCTGGGTGTAGAAGAATTGTTATTTCTCTTAAATGATACCAACGTCAATGCAGCATGGAAATGTGGACACATTATTTTAGTTCTGGGTAAACTGGTGGTTCGTGGCTTGAAATGCAGAATAAATAATGGACCTTGATATGAAATACCATGAAACCACCTCTTTAAAATGAAACTGGCTGACGGGGGGGTGAAAAAAGCGAGCAGTAGACGGACAGTGTAAAAGGAAAGAGCAGAGGGGAGGGTGGGTCGCTGTATAGAGAGGGCAGAGAGGGGAGGGTGGTCCGGTCTTCAGATTAGCAGAGTTTCTCCATGTTTTCTCAGCGACCTCTGTAACAATGCCGTCTTTTCCTGCCGCGGCGTCCGCTATCTCTAACCAAAACATCCAAGGCTCGCGTCTAACCCTGAAAGAAATGTGTTGCGTGGGGACCCCAGTGTGTGTGTCTGTGTGTGTGAGACAGTGTGCGTGCGTGTGTGTGTGTTTGTGTGTGTGACTGTGTGTATCACTACGTGTGTGTGTGCGTGCGAAACATCAGTGACATTATGAAGTACATCTCAGTGACATCACGAAGATGTGCTTCATAATGTTACTGATTTTTTTTTTCCAGATCTCCAGTTTTATTATTTTTCCACACAACAACTCTAAGGTATATCAATGACAATGTTGAACATGAGTGGTATTCCCCTTTAAGCAAAAACAAACCTAAATAAATTAGCACACTCGGCGCCACTGAAGTGTCGCCGACATCAAACCCTGTTCTCGCAGTTATTCCAGAGGTGATTTTTCCCCCCCTAACTGAAACAAATGGGGAAACAGCCACCGAAATGAGCCTGAATGGCAGACTATTGCATCTTGCCTTTTTTGTGTTCATTACATTAGCTCTTTTAAGAGGGAAGGAGTCGTGCCAAACGCTATGTGGCAGCTGTTGACGCGGCTCGCGGCCGCGGCTAAACGGCCCATCCATCTTACACAAACACTGCAGCTCGACAGTTGTCACCACAAGTCTGAGTCCCTGCACCGCTCTGCATGTTAACACACGCGCACACACACACACACACACCTCTCTTTATGTTAACAAAGCGCTCTGTTTAAGCTCTGCTAATGAATATGCAAATGAGGTTGTATTAGGGCCCCAAAGAAGGAAGGGTCTCTGATTGGCGATTGGTTGGTCTTCATGCTTGGAGGGAGTCGAGATAAGAATTAGTTTGGTGCCGATGTGTGTGTCTGCGTGTGTGTGTGTGTGTGTGTGTGTGTGTGTGTGTGTGTTGTGAGAAACAATTAGCCTTCATCTTAAGTTGCTCTCACTCCAGCTAAAGGCCTCAAAACATACGCACGCACATTTCCACTGAAAGACATTTGAAAGGAACACAGAAGGTCATGTTAAACTGGTAGACCTGGGGAGAGGTCAGGACCGAAATAGACCACACTCTGAGAGAAGGAAATAAAACACGAGTTACACGTCTAGTAATTCCTTTTCAATGAGACCTGCATTTTTTTGAGGGGCGCCCCCTACAGGTTTAATGAACACAAACATGAAATGCCATTAACAATAAGAGCGTCGCAGTCCCACCCCCTTTCATGACGACGCCAGGCCCAGGAATTGATTCCCAATGCATTTTTCCCCATAGACATTTCCAAAGACTATTTATTTAAAGACCTTTTAAGCGTCGTACGAAGCCAACTCGAGTTGTGAAAAAATCATAACAAACAAACACAATATTTTGGACCAAACAAATAATTACAAAAAAGAAAAACAACAAAAACAGTGTTGTATAACCTGCCGTTTTTGTCTTCTTTCTAATTATTTGTTCGGCCCCCAAAAAAATGTGTTTGTTGTCATGATTTGTCACGACTCCAGTTGGCTTCGTACGAGGCTTAAAAAGGTCTTTAAATAAATACCTTTTGAAATGTCTATGGGGAAAATGAACGGGGAATCATTTCCTGGTCCCTGGTTAATGTTTGCGTTAATCCATGCCCGTCTGAAAGGACCTTTAAAGTGTGGCTCAGAGCAGTGGTTCTACAAACAATCTCATCGCCGACACTAGCGGTGGATTTTCTACTCTCACATAACGTTCGAAAGTGTATTGTCTTTAGTCTGTAGTTGCTGAACATTAGAGTTACTGTAAGAGCCATTATGACCTAATGTTTTGTTGATTGAGAGTGTCACTGCAGCTTGGTCAGTGTCTGGGCCAGCCCGGGTATTTAAGCAGGCTGCTAATCAGGCACATCAGGTGTTGTCAGTGGCAGACGGCAGAGGCGAACAGTTTTCTACTGTGTTCAGGAGGGCTGGTCGCCTGTGTTTGTTACAGTTTCTTTCTTATTATTCTATCTGTATGTTGTATAGGAAAATGACTGCGGACAATAAAGCAAAGTTAAACTCAACGGACATGTTTTGGAGATCAGTTTCTACTGGCAAGAGCTTCCACCTGGCCGTCGGCAACCAGTAGTGCCATTAAGTATAGGACTTTAGGCACTACAGTTACTATATACGTTCAAAATGTGTCCAACTACTGTGGCGAACCCATTCTGACCTGAGATCAGATTCTAAAAAAATGTCAGTCGTTCTTCGATTTTTCAAAAATAGCAGACCTACAAGCTCGTAGCGCGCCACTCGGTGGCGCGCTATGAGCTTGTAGATCTGCTATTTTTCAATAGCTAAAGCATAACATGATGATAACACCAAAAAGGGTTCCCGTTCAGAATGGGTTAAGTATAGGACTTTAGGCACTACAGTTACTATATACGTTCAAAATGTGTCCAACTACTGTGGCTTTAAACAGACGACATCAAAGTGCTTAAAGACTTGAACCTCTCTTAAAAGTCTCCCTCTTGTGGGCAAAAACACAAGAGTAACTAAAATGAACTGGACAGCCCAACTAGTGCTGCGCCGTTCTGGATCACATTTAGAATTTAAAGAAATGAGATCTTGTAGGTGTCTGAATCTAGATCTCAATCAATTTGCCATTAATTGTGCAGCACTGCTTGGCCCGGATTTAAAAAAATAAATAAACCTTGAAGATTCCTGTCCTAATGTCTTCAGACAGTATACGAGGGAAGGTAAAATGAGCAAGGCACCAGCAGGGAGGCGTGAAGGTGACACGCTGAACCTATACACACACATCCATCACTGTTACACACCTGTCACACTGTGTGGTGGAGGAAAAAAAGCCGTCCGACTCTGAATTTCCCCCGAAAAAGGGTATGCCGCCTGTTGGCAGACACATTATGCTAATGCTAAATAATCCCGCTAGTATCGGGGGGGGGGGCAGGGTAATTGGACCGCCTCTCCTCTCGACTCATTTCAGACCCATTTGCTGACAGGATTACAGCCTATTATCCCCCCCCCACACACACACACACACAAAACAAACTGCACCGAGCTCTTTGACTCAGACTTGAGTGTGTGCGCGTGTGCATTTGCGTGTGCCTGTGTGAGTGTGCAACTAAGGCGTGCATGTGTGCATGTGTGAGCGCGAGCGTGTGTGTGCACGTGTGTGTGAGCGTGTTTGTGTGCATGTGTGTGTGTGCGTGTGCAACACACAGCTGTGTGATTTCAGGTCATCATCCTCATAACAATCATGTGTCATTATCAGGCGTCTCTCTGATGAGCGAGGATGCTCCGGCCGACGGCGAGACGAAGGGAACGAGGCCAGCGTCTCGTCGTATCGAAAACCTCTCGGTCCCGACAGGAACGGCTCAGACATGATCAACGCAAACACAGGAGGACCACGTCTCCAGTGCGGCCCTTCGTCCCTTCCTAATGCACGGCGCTTTCTTCTTCCCAGACATGTTCCTGTCAAGGACCCTCTCTCAACGTACGTCAGTGTGACGAAGACGCTATATGCTGCCATCCGCCATAAATGCTGCAGGAACGCCATTAAAAGATCTTCTGTTCTTAAACCAATAGCCTCCCCCCCCGTTCGGGCCCATGACGCCATGAGAGGCCGGGACTCGACGACTTGTTAATAATAATAATACATTTTATTTATAACGCACTTTACATTTGAAACAAAGTGCTGTCGCGAGTGCGACACAGGGATTTGGAATGGAGGGGAGGAGGGGGTGGGGGTTGATAGGTTTGAAGTGTCTAAAGATAGGAGAAATATCAGCCTGATAAAACACGCAAGCACACACACACACACACACACACAGAGAGAGGGAGAGTGCCAACTGACCTTCTCTGAGGTGGTTGAGGGCCATGTTCTTGAGCGCGTTCCCGTCCACCGTGGGCAGGCCGTTGTCGGTGTAGGCAGAGGGCCGGTAGTTGACGTCGGAGCGCGAGCGGCTGTGTCCCTTCTTGAAGGCGGAGTTGTTGGTGGAGGAGGTGGTGGTGGAGCTACAGTTACTGGTGGAGCAGCAACGGGAGTACAGTGAGTTAACTAAAACTATAACCAAATAACAGAAAAAACAAGAAATTATGACATAGTCATATTTGTCAGGTGAAAAGCGCTCTCCAGTTTAGCTCATAACATTAGCCGGTGTGTGTGTGTGTGTGTGTGTGTGTGTGTTTCTAACCTGGTGGCGGTGCAGTCCTTCGCTTGGGCTGCCAGGTCGTTGGTGGAGCGCGCGCGGCACCTCTTGCCGTAGCGGAGACCCCCGCCGCCCCCGAACCCCCCCAGCCCCTGCAGCACGCTGAAGGCAGAGGGGGGGGTCCCCTGGTGGTCCCCGGGCACCGTGGTCCAGGCCAGGCCCAGGGGTCCCACCTATAGAGACAGAATAATACAATATTAAAAAAAAAACGAATTTAAATCATAGTAGTAATACAGTAATGGACTTTCACTTTTACACTAATACTATGACGAAACATGATCTTCAACCAACCCTTTTTTCACTGACGGCAACTAAATGGAAACCAAGCTATGAAAATGTCGTTGACAAATAAAAATCACACCTGTGTGAACCGAGTGGTGCAACTCCCCTCTCTCCCCCCCCTCCTCTCTCTCTCTCTCTCTCTTTTTCTGCTCCGTCAGATTAGCTTTTTCATTATTATTTTGGCTCGGCCTTTCCTTCTTTAGCGAACCTAGACAGTCAGAAGTTGGATTTGCGTCCAGCAGGTGGCAGCCATGTCACATACTTCTGTCGTTCCAATTGCACGCATGCGCACACCACTCGTGCTCATTCACGTACACAAACAGGTACACTCATTCACGTACACAAACAGGTACACGGACATTGCTGGTTGTAGGAGTGGTTGCACCACTCAAAAACTAGACTAAAATGGTTAGGGAGCCAAAAGCCCCCCACCCCCTAGGGCCACTGACCTCAGGGTGCTGGTCCCGGGGGGCCAGAAGGCCCCACACTCCGCTGGAGCTCAGCTTCCCCAGGGCCACGCTGGACGCATCCTGCAGCTGCTTGCTGGCCTTCTTCTGCCTGGAGGCCACGACGTCGTCCCCCTTGTTGGTGTAGGGCTGTCACAGTGAGAGACACAAACATTGTTGTTTGATGGGGAGGGGGGGACGGGGGAGGGGGGCACAACACATCACTATGTAATAACTGTGACGGGGCCTTACCCTGGCATGGCTCTGCTGGCCCGCGTCGGGACTCCCGCCCAGGCAGTGGAGGAAGTCCTCCTCTGTGGCCTCCGACGCAGGGCTGATGTCGCCCACAACAACGTCCAGCCCCTCCATGTCTGGGGCCGGGGGGGGCTGGCCTGGGTCTTCTGCCTGCAGGCCCTGGGCCCGGCCTGGTGGGTCTTCTCCCTGGGCCGGGGGGGGCCGGCCCGGGTCTTCTCCCTGGGATGGGGGGGCCGGGGCCTATAGGTCTTCAGTGCCACACGGGTTCACAGGTAAAGAGTGCAAAAAAAATCACCCACATGTTGGCGACATTCAGATCATCTCCCTTGTGTTCATCCTTCCGGTAGTAAAACGATTTTAAGAATGGGGGACAGGACTGTATAGATGCTATACTAGCTATAACGACTATAATGTTTGACCACTCATGTCGCTTCCCCTCACGGACCACTAAGTCATTGTAGCTCCTCTATAAAGTCATGGAGCTCTCGTCCAGGGAGAAGGCCCTCTCTCTGGTGGCTCTATACCTCTCACGTCAGTGCTCTCATCCAGGGAGAAGCTGCTCTTCCCCTCACGTCAGGGTGTCGGGGGGGATTCACTTAAGCCAAAACATGACACACACACACACACGGGGCTTGCCAAAAATGCTGCCAGAAATTACACCGATTTAGGCGGAACGATTGCTCTACTTAGCTAAATACACATGGAGGCTTCAGAACACATGCAGCGAGAGAAGCTGAACTGGGGGGCGAGTGGTGGTCAGGAGGGGGTTTGGGGAGACGTCCAGCCTCGACAGGGGGAGTCAGGAGGGGTTTTTGGGGAGACGTCACAGGGGGGAGTCAGGAGGGGGTTTGGGGAGACAGGAGGGGGTTTGGGGAGACGTCCAGCCTCGACAGGGGGGAGTCAGGAGGGGGTTTGGGGAGACGTCCAGCCTCGACAGGGGGAGTCAGGAGGGGGTTTGGGGAGACGTCCAGCCTCGACAGGGGGAGTCAGGAGGGGGTTTGGGGGAGACGTCCAGCCTCAACAGGGGGGAGTCAGGAGGGGGTTTGGGGAGACGTCCAGCCTCGACGGGGGGAGTCAGGAGGGGGTTTGGGGGAGACGTCCAGCCTCAACAGGGGGGAGTCAGGAGGGGGTTTGGGGAGACGTCCAGCCTCGACGGGGGGAGTCAGGAGGGGGTTTGGGGGAGACGTCCAGCCTCAACAGGGGGGAGTCAGGAGGGGGTTTGGGGAGACGTCCAGCCTCGACGGGGGGAGTCAGGAGGGGGTTTGGGGGAGACGTCCAGCCTCGACGGGGGGAGTGGACATGAAGTATCAGCTGGCCCGGCGCCGACACTCGTCCTCGTGCTCATCAGATCGCATCGATGCTGTCAGCTTCAGACGGTCTGTGGTTACACTCTAATAGCAGAGAGAGAGAGAGAGAGAGAGAGAGAGAGAGAGAGAGAACAGAAATTAGACATGGTCTGTCAAGGGACACCGTCCGCAACTAAACAATACAAGATAATTGATTATCAAAAGGGCAAAGTTCTCAGTGTCTACAGAGCAATCTTCCTTCCTACTCTCATCGATGGTGATGTAAGTGTGGGTCATGACCGAAAGAATATAAGGTTGCGAATACCAAGCGTCCAAAATGAGTTTTCTTTGACGGGTGTCTGGCATCTCCCTTGGAGATAGGGTGAGACGTTTTGTCACAAGAGAGTGACTCGGGGGCACGGTGGCACAGTTGGTAGTGCTGTCGCCTCACAGCTAGAAGGTCTTGGGTTCGATTCCCGCTGGGGACGCTGTGGGCACTGGCGGCGTGTTCCCTCCTCCGCGTCATCAGTGCCCATACCCGAGACGGGGGTTGGCGATAGGGCCTTTCTGTGTGGAGTTTGCATGTTCTCCCCGTGTCCCCTAGGGTAGATACCCTCACAAAAACATGCCGTAATCCTGGTCTCTAAAACTACCTCCCCCTGGCCAGCCGGGGCGCCTGATGGAGGGGAAAGGAACTGGTCGGAATAACGTGTCCCTTCCACGCGCTACGTCCGGCCGGGGAAATTCCCCTCTGTCAGGTGAAAAGAAGCAGCTTGGACTCCTCATGCATAGAAGGAGGCATGAGGTCAGTCCGCTGCCCCCCCCCCCAGGTTGGCAGAGGAAGTGTAGCGCCCAGGATTACATTAGATAATTGGCACTGGGTGAAAAGAAAACTGGGTTACAAAAATCGTGGGATAAAAATTTAGATATAAAAAGAGAGTGACTCAGACCACAGCTTCTTCGCCTGGAAAGGAGCCAGCTTAGGTGGTTAGGATGCCTCTCGGGCATCTCCCTAGGGAGGTCCTTGAGGTACGTCCCACTGGGAGGAGACCCCAGGGCAGACCAAGGCCTTGGAACGTCTCGGGTTCCCCCCAGGAGGAAGTCACTAATGTTGCTCTGGAGAGGGAAGTCTGGAGCTCTCTGGTGGAGCTGTTGACCCGACTACGGATAAGCGGTTGAATGGATGGATGGATCAAACGGGGAGCACTGAGAAACACTGAATACAGCATCACTGAGTTGACACTAGCATATCATTATAGCCTATACAGTACAGTACAGTACAGTACAGTACAGTACAGTACAGTACAGTACAGTACAGTACAGTACAGTACAGTACAGTACAGTACAGTACAGTACAGTACACGTTTAGACCTGATGACGAGTCTAAATGTCTAATGTTAGTGGTTCTCAAACATTTTCATGTCAAGGACCCCCAAGATTATATGTAATTGGCCGCCCTCTCCCCCCCCCCCCCCCCCCAGAAGCAAAGTTTTGAGTTAAAAACGTTCGCTCTGAAAGAATATATTCAAAGATTTGCAGATCTACAAGCTCGTGGTGCAGCACCGAGTGCCGCACTACTACGAGCTTGTAGATCTGCTATTTTAGTATAACATAATGCTTAAAACACCAAAAGGGGTTAAAGACACAACAGTAAGTTACAAATGGCTGAGTTAACTTGAGCCTATAACCCTGAATCACAACGACGTATTAAACAAACAGTCTAAAAAGTAAACCCATTACCTACTGTAGAAGTACTGGAGTGTTCTTACTGTACATACATATAGTCGTCATAATTCCTTTAGGTATAAAGCCTCATGTATGCATGGCCAGGAGGAGGAATACAAGCTCTAGAGTCTAGACAGCATCATATGCAGTGTTGGGGAGTATTAAGCTACATGTAGCTGAGCTACGTAGCTTAGCTACATTTTGCTGTAGCTTGTGGTAGCTTAGCTACATTCATATTGGTGTACCTCGTCAAGTAGCTCAGCTACTTTTTGGGTCATTTTTGGTAGCTTAGCTACTCAAGTTACAAGCTACAATTTTGGGCAATAACATGAAATAAATATATTCATTTTGACCATTAGTTGCTGTGTTAATTCTTGTACTAGAACCCCCTTTGAAAAATCAAGGACTGTTCCTTTTTCTGATTGCTTTGAGGGCATGTCAGCTCTTGACAAGCCAACAGCTGCCTCTAATTGTTTTATCCTTTCTTTAATGGGGGAAAATCTGTCTAGAACAGGGGTCTTCAAATGTTGACGATCAAATGTCATCATGTAACAGTTGTTTAGTTATAATGTAGGTGTAGTTATCTCATTATACAAGGGTCTCTTTTTTTACAGTTAAGATGTGTTAACATTGACGATCAAATGCCATGTATAACACACAGTATCCTCAACAGATCCTCTTTTATTTGTGTAAGTCTCTAAGTCTTTTTTTTTTAATAAAACCGTTGAGAGGCATATTTCAGCTGGCATCGTGGCATGTGACTTTTTTGTAGGATATTATATTTTGTTTCATATGCACCGCATGTACATTCTCAATTTAACGCTGAAAAATAAAAAGTAGCTGAGCTACTTTTTCCATGTAGCTGTAGCTTTACAAGCTACATTTCTCCAGGGGTAGCTATGTAGCTTGATCAAGCTACTGCCATGGTGAGCTACTTGTAGCTTTACAAGCTACGCTTTCAAAGTAACTTCCCCAACACTGATCATATGATACAGTAGCATTCCCTCCGTTGGCCGTCTCCCTGACAGATGATGATAGTCATCAGCTAGCCTAGCCTAGCATGGTGACGAGGGGGGGGGACGAGGGGGGGTGGAGTTCAATTCACACTCACACTATGTACGGTATCCATCCATCCATCTGCTGCATGTCTCACTGTCTATCTCTGTGTGTTGCCAGATTCTGTGAGAAGGATTTAAGCAACTCGGGTCTATGGAAACAAGCCCCAAAAGACGCAAACTATATAGGCCACACATGCAATCATGAACACCTTAAACCTAATACACACTACGGGCCGTTTGTAAATGAGTGAGTGCTGCACCATTCTTGCTCAAAAGGGGAATATCAATTTTCTGTCGTTTCTGAACATTGTATACGTACGTTCTTCAAAATGTGTCACCTGGGAGCCATAACTACTGTGGCTTTAAACAGACAACATCAAAGTTGCTTAAAGTCTCTGTCTTGTAGCAAAAACATTTGAGTAACTAATATGAACTGGACAGCCAGACAACTAGTGCTGCACCATTGGTAAATGGTAAATGGTGCATTTATATTGTGCCTTTATCCAAGGCACTTTACATAGATTGTGCATTGCATTCACCCATTCACGCACACATTCACACACCTTTACATAGATTGTGCATTACATGCAATACATTCACCCATTCTCACACACACATTCACTCACCGATGGCGGCGGAAACCATGCAAGGCACCAACCTGCACATCAGGGGCAATTAGGGGTTCAGTGTCTTAGTTGCTCGAGGACACTTCCACACTAACTTTAAATGTGAGCCATTCTGGCTCACATTTATAAATTAGATCGCATAGGTGTCTGAATCTAGATCGCAACCTTTTTTCGATTAATCGTGCAGCACTATTGTTGTATTGAAGATAAATTGATCTGCTATTAAAACGATTTAGAACTTCTTCTTTTTCCGGGGCGGTCGGCGGACAAATACAAATAATTTTGGGGCGTCCTTTACATGGTGGTTCTCATTTAGGACTGAGTCTTCTAGATCTTAAACGTTTTCTGATAAACCTATGTTTCTAATATGTCAGCGGTGATTAACAATTTCCATGTCAAGGACCCCCAGAATTATCTGTATTTGACCGTGGACCCCCATCTGAACATAATTGTTCCAGAGCCGCCCGCCAGAAGCAAAGATTTGAGTTAAAAAAACGTTCACTCTGAAAGAATATATATTCAAAGATTTGCGGCACATTTTTCAACAGCTAAAGTATAACATAATGCTTAAAGGGATTGTGACATTAAAAAAAAGGTTTTGGAATTGTTCTTATTTTTTTTAGGTTTTCTAATCTCAATTGCACCCAAAAAACATGAACTTTTAACATTCAGTAGATTTTCTGTGATCTGGGGTTTTCTGGCTCAAACAGGCCTCTGATTTGCCGGCAGTTTGTGATGTAAGAGCCTGCAAATCCCATATATGTCAATGGGATTTGCCAGCAGATGTCACTGTTTTCACTGTGTTGCCTGTTTTCATTGTAGCTCAAAAGGCTTCCAAACCCCAAAGGAAACTTCAGACCACAGAAAATCCACTGAATGTTCAAAGTTCAGGTTTTTTGGGTGTAATTGAGGTCATAAAACCTAAAAGAAAAAAGAAAAAGAAAAATAAATGAAAATGAATGTCATAAAACCTTTAAAACACGAAAAGGGGTTCCCGTCCGGAATGGGATAAACAGCATTTAGGAAGAAAGCCCAAATAAGCAACTACATTTAATACACTTTTAACTTACAATAAGCAGGCATGGCAACACCTCCTCTCGCTCTACATTATGATGTGTACTGTCTGAGTGTCCGCTCTCTCTGGTATTGATTTCCCTACCTCTCTCGTCCCACTGAACAGTCCAGCAGGGACTTCCACTTCCCCCCCACACACACACACACACACACACACACACACAAAAATCAATTATTTAGTAGCCATGACATCACCGCTAGCCAATCCGCACGCAGCATTTGGCTGTCAGCGATTTCAGAGTGTCAGGGTTTAGGAAATGAGGCGTCTGAGGAGCAGCGCAGGTCCGGGGACCCCCAGGGGTCCTTGAGGGAGTTCCAGGGGGTCCGAGGACCCCCAGGGGTCCTTGAGGGAGTTCCAGGGGGTCCGAGGACCCCCAGGGGTCCTTGAGGGAGTTCTAGGGGGTCCGGGGGACCCCATATATATAGTAAATCAGGGTCAGGGAGTTAAGTAATAGTTAAGTAATTAATCACAGATTAATCAATTTAGACCACGTGTTTATGAATTCAAAAGTGCTGGCGTAAATTTAAATACGTATAAATATCTATTATTATTGTTATCAATCAAAGACCATGGATGGTTGCAGCTGTGCTGTTATGACATAGTGCATGTGATGATTCATGACAGATCA
>NC_137877.1:41106772-41269272 GCF_963924005.1 Protomyctophum bolini | reverse complement strand
CACATAGTGCTCAGACCCAGCCAGCCACACACAGCTCCGTAAGGGAGTGGTTGCACCACTCAAAAAATCTTCAAAAAACTGAAGAGGCTACTGGAGATTGGAGAACCTGATTTGGACATGATCTGATGCAGGACAATGTCACTATGACAGAAAGAGAAGATGGGTCTTCACACATTCACACACACACACACACACACACACACACACACACACACACACACACACACACACACACACACACACACACACACACACACACACACGACTTTGTCCCTATAATGTGCACGGCACCGTTCTACTTCATCATACCACACAAGAGACGCCACACACCAGTATGGAAGAGAGATAGTCACTTACTCACTTGTTGTAACTTGTAGGGATGCCACAAAGTGAACATCAGCCAAATTGAATAGTCGAAAGCTCTGCCGATTAATAATCGATTAATTGAACCCACCCCCCATATTAATCAATATCAGATAAAACGTATAAGATTTTATATTATGCACATGCCATGGTCACATAAACATTATGTTGAGTGCATGCTTTGATGGTTACAGTTATATAATCAGTTTTGATGAGTAAACCTTTGTGGAGATCTTCTCAGTTCTCATTGTATGCTAGTTACTGCCATTCAGGATGGAAAATGAAATCCATTTGGATTTGGGGAGAAGTAGTTTCATAAGGGGCTGGTATGAAGTACTTGATATAAAGAGAACATGTTCAGTTCACTAGTCTACACTCTACTCTACACCTGCCTTCATTTCATCTGATTGTCTGTCTGGCAGGCACTTAACAAGCAATCGTTAACTGTGTCTGTTAGAGAGAGGGGCAGAGAAGAGTGGCTTTGCTCAACTTGATTTATACTTATATTCTCCACTCTGATGAAGGTACATGTTCGATATATCATGCAGCCTTACTTATAAGCCTATATTTTGGCTATTAAAAAAAAAAAAAAAAAAGAGGCAGGCACACGTCGTCCCCATTGTGCAGGCGCCATCATCCAATCGGGCGCTATAAGCACCGCCGCCGGTCCCATCCAGGCCCTCCAGCGCCCACAGCCGTCTCTGTGTGGCGGCGCTTTTCTCTCGCCAACAAAATGAGTCTCCCGTCTCTGGCTATATATGGGACCAAAATCCAATTACGGGAGCACAATGGCAGCATGAGGCTTCCCGGGCTTTGATTCCTTTTCCTTTTTAGGAAGGCAAAGAGAGAGTGTGGAGGGCCCCATGCCCACGCAGCGCCCATACTCCTCGATCTGGGTCCCCTCCTCCTCCTCGTCTATATACTCTTCAAGATTCGCTCCTGTGGGCCATGCTGGCCAAGCGGTCCAGGCGCATGCCACAGCTCTGGTCTGACAGCACGTCGCGTGTTCGCGGCCGGTTCATATACGTACATGCCGACCTTTGCTGCGTGTCTCTCCCCTTCTCTCTCTCTCCCCCTCTTTCCTGTCGATCTTCACTTGTAAAGTCAATAAAAGCCAAAAACAAATAAAAAAATGTCTACACTCTCAGAGGTCCTTGCAAATAAAACATTTGAGAATCACTATAGTGGACCCCAAATAATATTCCAGTGTTGAAGTATATACAAATGAAAACAACAACATTGACTATGTATCGTTTTGCAATGGAAATAATCGGCATTGAATCGTTTTGCTATATGTAATTAATCGATTGATCAATACTACATTATTGTGCGTGGTATTTAGCCATTTTAGAAGATTTTTTTTAAAGAGGGGTTTAATTACTTAATTAAAAATAATGTCACTGTATTTTAAATAGTTACTGTATCAATTTCAAATCATTGAAACATATCGTATCGGATAGCCATAATGAACCAATATCGTCCACGTATCGTATCGTCTTGTTCCATTAAAGGTACATTCAGTGATAACACTTATTTTTTCTTATTTTTTTGGATAAACTATAAGGTGTGCTGACCATATAAGGAGTTCCTCCCTGCCGCGCTTTCTCGATAGTGCGAGAAAAACTCACTCTTTCTCGATAGTGCGTGAAAAACTCGCGCTTTCTCGATAGTGCGAGAAAAACTCGCGCTCTCGATAGTGCGAGTTTTTCTCGCACTATCGAGAAAGAGCGAGAAAAACTTGCGCTATCTCGATAGTGCGTGCAAACTTGCAAGAAAAACTTGCAAGAAAAACTTGCAAGAAAAACTTGTGCGAGAAAAACTTGTGCGAGAAAAACTTGCAAGAAAAACTTGCAAGAAAAACTTGCAAGAAAAACTGAACGATAGTGCGAGAAAAACTTGTGCGAGAAAAACTTGCGCTTTCTCGATGGTGCGAGAAAAACTTGTGCGAGAAAAACTTGCGCTTTCTCGATGGTGCGAGAAAAACTTGAGCTTTCTCGATAGTGCGAGAAAAACTTGCGCGAGAAAAACTTGCGCGAGAAAAACTTGCGAGAAAAAATGGGATAAAAAACGTCTAAAAATGGAGGTTTTAGACGGTTTTTTTAAGGATGTAAGCCTTGCACACTAAATAGAAACAATGCATTGTGACTGCATGTGGACAGATCTGTTTATTAAAAATAGCTAATCTACAAGCGCACAACTCATCATAGCCTGATGCGTCGGTTTTA
Organism: Protomyctophum bolini; assembly: GCF_963924005.1. Classification (NCBI taxonomy): domain Eukaryota; kingdom Metazoa; phylum Chordata; class Actinopteri; order Myctophiformes; family Myctophidae; genus Protomyctophum; species Protomyctophum bolini. The sequence continues at coordinate 41,266,684 of NC_137877.1, read as the reverse complement.
TTTATTTAAAATACTGGGTCAATTGTCTGACTTTGATTGCTTAAAGTAGACCTGCATAAAATGGTGTACTGCAGCTATTTACAACCAGGTAGTGTATAAGTTAAATTGAATACTTAACTTAGTATTTAATACTTATACTTAGTATTTAATACTTATAGTACTTTCAAAAGGGTTTATTGGGTCACCTTACAAATTGCATTGCTTGTTCTACTGGCTTAAACATGTCAGTGTTTCTAGTGCTGCACTGTTGACAGCTAAAACGTTCTAAGGTGGTCATTGTGGGTGGAGTTAAGTACCTATTGTCCCTCCCATTGTCACACCCACTTCTGTCCAGCTCTAAGGTGTTAAAAATGTTGTGAATATTGAAAGGGACTTTTCTCAGCTTTGGGTGAAAGGCCCCAATTATTTTAAAATGGTTACATCTCCTTCAATTATTGTCCATTGTTACATTCTGTACTTTAATAATCTGTAAAAATCTGAAAAATAGAAAAGTAGAGTTGAGGGCCTTTTTGCTGGATTCTGTCATATATATATATATATATATAATATATATATATATATATATATATATATAGCTGAGGGCTGCACTGCAGGCTCTACTCACATGACGGATACAATAATAAAGAGAAATAGATAGAAACAAAAAAAACAACTCCTATTGAATAAAGGCACATTAAACCTGCAAAAAGGAAAACTACAAACATGAAAGGTGTTCATGCCCTATACCGGAACATCTGGACAATCAGACTAATGCTAAAAAGGGGGGCGCTCTTATCATACATCACATTCCGTGCTCAGCCAATCAAATCATTTCCGTGGTACACACAGACACACAAAGCTGGGCAGGGAGGAGGGGGCTATAACACCTCTAAAAAATATATCAACCTAATTAATCATTTCCTAATTCTCTGTTCATTAATAAAAAAACAAAACAAACAAAAACGGGTGGGACACCAGATAAAACCTTAAACTAAAAATAATAAAAACAATAATAATAATAATAATACTAATAAAAATCAACCGGCCTCTTCATTGTAGGATTTACTCACTCAGAACTATAGTGTCCTCCAGACCATACAGAGGACACGCTGTGGACGAGAGGAGGAGGATTGGAGCGAGGAGAGACCAGAGTCTCTTGGAGAGACACCTAGGAGGAGCCGCGTAGAATCTGCTCCACAGCGCCACCTAGGAGGAGCCGCGTAGAATCTGCTCCACAGCGCCACCTAGGAGGAGTCGCGTAGAATCTGCTCCACAGCGCCACCTAGGAGGAGCCGTGTAGAATCTGCTCCACAGCGCCACCTAGGAGGAGCCGCGTAGAATCTGCTCCACAGTGCCACCTAGGAGGAGCCGTGTAGAATCTGCTCCAGCACCGCCAGCAGGTGTTTCAGGCCGTAGGTGTAGCCGTGGTCGTGGCCATCGCTGGAGAACGTATGTGCAAAGTCAATCATGCGGACCTCCACCTCGTCCCCGCCTTCCTTCAGTCCCTCCATCTCTTTGTCCCACCGTGGCGCTCTTCTCTCCGTCTTCTGCTCCTCTTCCTCCCCCAGCTGGCTTTCCCGTCGCGATCGGATGCTGTTTCCGTCCGGCGGTGGTTCTCTCTCGGCAACGTGTTTCCACAGCAGGTTGTTCTCCTGGCTCGACGAGGGCGGAGAGCTGAGGGAGGAGCGGAAGCCCTCGTAGACGAAGAGCAAGGAGCTCGCGTAAAAGACGAGCTGCTGTTGGGATTGGAACCAGCGGAGGATGCGGCGTACTTTCTCGATGCTGGCCAGCACGGCGTCCTTCCGCAGACCCGCTCCGCCGTGGAAGAACTTGGCGAGTCCGTCTTTAATAACAGTGTCCGTAGTTAGCCCTCTTCCGTAGCTCTTATCGTAGAGGTCAAAACTGTCACTGCATGCGTCGTATATCCTCATGCCGAGAACCGCAAAGCCCATTTCCTTCATCAGAGGGTATTTTCCGATGCGACGTTCTCGCTTCTCTCGCGAGGCGAACGGGTCGTACGTTTGGCGGCCCAGCTTGACGTCCATGATGCACGGCTTGATGAATCGACGCGTGACGTCCTCCAGCTTCAGGTACAGGTCTGTGGGGTTGGACGGAGAGGACCAGGTGCCGTAATATTCGGGCAGGTTGTTTTGGAGTTCCAATAGACACGGATCGCAGCAGTCCTCTGCATACACCATGCTATAGAATTGCATCTCCTGCTGGCCACTCTGTGACGGTTTGAGCTGTTTCAAAATAGTTCCGTCCGGATGTTGGAAAATACCTACCTTATGCACCCCGAACCTGTGACCTGCCACCTGATTTGGCAGCGGTACGCAAACGTTCAGGTGAGACCCCAGCGAAGGGTACTCGCCGCTCTGATCTGGTGGCCCTGGGTGGACCCCCACAGGGGCCAGTGGCAGGGGGCTCCCGGAGGGGAGCGGTGGCCCTGGGTGGACCCCCACAGGGGCCGGTGACAGAGAGCGTTCCTTCATGGCTTGATTCTGAGCTTATTTACACATTCATGCAAATAAGCTCTTCAGGTATGAATAAATAAAGTTGATTGTGTATTTATAATTTCACATATTGCCCTATTACGTCACCAGTGACGTTATAGCAGCCCTGTTCAATTTATAAATCTGTGGTGTGCAGGTGAGGTTAACGAGGTCAACTAACGGCGTGCCCTCCGAGTGGATCTGGGACTGCATAAGGCTAGTCTGTGATGAGGTGAGTGGATCTGGGACTGCATAAGGCTAGTCTGTGATGAGGTGAGTGGATCTGGGACTGCATAAGGCTAGTCTGTGATGAGGGTCCAACTCCTATCCTATGACGTCAGGCACCAGTTTATCCCTTGGACTCAGAGTAGCAGTCGATATTAGAGATCTCTGTGTCTCTTTGAGAGCAAAACACCATATAAAGTAAGGCAACGTCATCAATACGTTGGCTGTTAATATAATATATAAGTCAGGTGAACTAGCCTACTGGACATAAATCATTTTAACTCTGACTTATACTGTGAGTGTAGTGGCACAGCTTGTGCACAGCGTTGCTTAAGAATAAGCATATTAAACCCCGCACCAGTTGCAACGTGGCGAAGATGTGTTCCTAAGGTTTGCGAAGAGGAAATCTCTTAAAGCAAAAACGTCCCGAAGGAGGACTTTTCTCCTCATAAATAAGAACTTAGCAGAGCCTCAACTGTGCTCGGCTATACTTCTGAGCCCCCCACCCTACCCTACACACCCCCCGACATGGTGAAGCTCAGGTCCAACCAGACGCGGACGTATGACGCGGACGGCTACAAGAAGCGCGCGGCGTGTCTGTGCTTCCGGAGCGAGGCGGAAGAGGAGGTGCTGCTGGTGAGCAGCAGCGGGCACCCCGACCAATGGGTCGTCCCCGGCGGAGGAGTGGAGCCCGAGGAGGAGCCCAGCGCCGCCGCGGCTCGGGAGGTGTGCGAGGAGGCCGGCATCCAGGGGACGCTGGGCCGCTTCGTCGGAGCGTTCGAGAACTGCGCCAAGAAACACAGGACGTACGTCTACGCCATGGCTGTGACCGAGCTGCTGGACGACTGGGAGGACGCGGTCAACATCGGAAGGAAGAGGGAGTGGTTTAAGATAAAGGACGCGGTGCAGGCGTTGGAGTGTTACAAGCCCGTGCAGGCCACCTACTTTGAGGCTCTCCAGAAGAGGTGCAGGACCTGCAGCAACGGAGCGCCCCTATAGACACGGAAAACGCTGTAACTATTCCATAAAAGGGCGTACCGGACTTTTCTCAGTTGATCCTCGTGTATTTTTTTCCTGTAGAATCCATGTCTTCAATGGACAGAGATGGATGGTATATTTGTGTATTGTTCATAATTAATGAGTTAATTACCATATTTGACACACATAATTTGATAATCTGTGTATGGATAATTTGGCAGTATAGGCTGACGGAATTGTCTTTATAGGCCACAAAATATTGACGTTTTTATCAAATATAGCATATTTGTATATATACAATTGTTTTTAGATGAGATTTGCACAGCAATGCAAACGAGTAATTATTCTAGTGTAGTGCAGATGTATGAGTTATTTTTTTATGATATCAGCGCCTGATCTCATCAGTGAAGATGGAGCAACCACCTATAAAGGTCTTGGGCTATACCTTCATGAAAGCAGTAACAACCTTCAGAGACAAGAACATCATTTGGTTGATTCCATGGAAGTTGCCCTTCTATACCACCAAAAATGACACAGTCACCAATTAAATGGTACCTGGATCTCCTGATTGACATGGCAGAGGACTTTGGACTGCAGTGTATATTTGCACACTCGGATGACATTGTAAGAGTCTTGCAATGGCTTAATAAAGGTAAGTATGACAAAGTGGTGGGGTGAGGTTTTCATACCATCATGGTCCATCCATCTTCAACCGCTTATCCGTAGTCGGGTCGCGGGAGCAACAGCTCCAGACTTCCCTCTCCAGAGCAACATTAGTGATTTCCTCCTGGGGGGATTCCGAGACCTTTCCAAGGCCAGTGAGTCGATGTATTTCCTCCAACTGAGCCTTGGTCTGCCTGGTCTCCTCCCAGTACGTGGGACGTGCGTCGAGGACCTCCCTAGGAGGCGCCCGAGAGGCATCCTAACCAGACTGCCTCTGCAATGGTTAGATGCACAGGAATAATAGGCTACTATTTGTAAGAGCATAAAGTTAGTCTACTTGGAACATCAATAAAATGAAAATGACCATGTATTATCATTATATAATGCATAATCTATGCTAATTAGACACTATAAACATACGCAATGGTTACATTGCAAACATCCTTACACCTGAATAAGATTAAATATTAATTCACTTAGCAGAAAAGTATTTCTGCTCATTTATTAAAACATGCAAATGATCTCATTAACAATGCGCGATACAAAAACGTCCCAAGTAGAAATCAATTATACGTGAAATATGCGATAATAATGTGTATATATATAGGTAGGCCTATATGTATGTATGTCGGGTAAGAATGGTGTTCCATTATTGGCTGTTGATGGTTACGTAACTAAAGTACGTTTCTAGGTTTATATAAGGTCAATAGCGCGTCTAAAGGATTTAGACAGCAGTTGTAATAGACATTTAGTAGAAGCCCCAGGAGGCGTCCACGCGCACCCCCCTTATTTTTTTTCTAGTTTGGATTTTTGGGATCCATAGGACCTCTAATATACAGATTTTGATGATCCCAAGAACAAAAATGGCCCAAAGTGTGTTTTTTTCAATGTTATATTAACTAGACCTGCTGTCTGGAACACCGGCGAGACTGTCTTTCAGAGACGGTGGTACGCATCAATTTAGAGATAGACCAAAGTTACCAATTGATTCTAGACAACCCTCAGGTTTCCAATGGGACCAACCTTGTCATGCCACCTTGTCGGGAAGGGGGGTAAATACCTAATTGATTCAAGGATTGACCACATTTTGGCGAGAGAAAAACAGCCATAGTCATTTTCCAAAAGGTCCCTTTAGCTGTCACTTCAATATATGTGAATGGAAATGGGTTCCATGGATACCTTCAAGCCTCCCCCTGTACAGACATGCCAAATGTATGCCAATCTCATGCCGTTTTATACATGCAGTACAAATGTGTAATTTCTGCCTATTGTAAAAATGAGACCACTGTACTTTATCTATAGCTGCATGGGACAACTGTTCTACATCTAGATACCACTGTACTGTATCTAGACCACTGTACTGCATCTACAACTGCACAAGACTACTGTACTGTATCTAGACCACTGTACTGCATCTACAACTGCACAAGACTATACTGTACTGTATCTAAAACACTGTACTGCATCTATATCTGTATGAGACCACTGTACTGCATCTAGACTACTGTGCTGCATCTACATATATAGACATCTGAATTGGTCTATAAACCACTGTACTGCATCTATAGACCCCATACATTGACCACTGCACTGCATATAGATCACTGTACCAGTGCCAGGCTCAGCTGTCACTATAAAGACCAGACAGAAGGGATTTGTCTTTAATACAGATTGACACATATATCCATTGACTGGGCAGCTCTATGTGTAGGGGGCAAGATATCTCACAGCCTGAAACAGCTTGCCTCCAGTGGGAGGCAGTCACTGCGAAGGCTCGGTAGATGAAGTACTGTGGTCTACATTTCCACTAGAGTGGCCTAAACATGCACTAGAGCAGTCTAAACATGGACTAGAGTGGTCTACTGAGTCCTGACACAATAAAGTGGCCTAGGCATCACTAGAGTGGTCTACTGAGTGGTCTAAACATGCACTAGAGTGGTCTAAACATGCCCTAGAGCGGTCTGACACAGTTCGGTCTCTATCCTTTTATTACTCTATGGTGCCAACTCTCTTTACAGGTATGTTTTATCAAGTATAGAGGGCTTAAGTGGTACTGAATAATATGCAGCTCAATGAAAACAAATGAATCCTTGTGTGTGTGTGTGTGACAGAGGACTAGATCAGGGTAAATCTGCGGTAGCATTATTGTAAGTTGTTTTTTTATCACAACAAAGGATTAATAACTTGTATCGTCCCATCCCTAGAGAGGTCACCAAGGAATCCCTGTTCAAGTAGAAACACTAAAGTAGAATTACTAAACTAGTACCATAAACAACAAAACAGGAAGTTATTGCTTCAGCAGGAGTTGTTCATCTCCATGTTTGCCACAGACAAGAGAATAGACGGGTGAAATGTTTTGTTTATTTTAACACGTAACTAAAAGGAGAAAAAAGGGTTTGTCCACTGCAGTATACAGTACTACACCACAGCCAATGGAAACATAATAATACAATGTATATAAATACATGTTGTTATGTGCCGAATATGCATCAAATGTTTTACAAACTTAGTTTAAATGCTGTACATATTTCTTGAGGCATAAGTGGAAATAAAGATTTTTTTTATGTATCAGCATTTTTAACAATTACATTATAGGTAAATTCCCAAACTCCAAACTCAGCAGCTCTGACTGAAAACTTAACCCATTTAGACCTGAGAACAAAGGACCCCAGAAATGATATGTAATTGCTGTCGCTGAGAACGAATATATTTTCCCCACATTTTCACGATTTTTTTAAAATAGCAGACCTATACAAGCTCATAGCACAGCACTCGGTGCCGCACTATGAGCTTGTAGATCTGCTATTTTTCAATAGCTAAAGTATATAAAGGGGTTTCCCGCCCCCAAAATGGGTTAAACTAAAAGTTAAGTAGAAAGATCACACAGGTTCTTCTTCCTCCTTGATGTCCAGAGGACCCTGGTGGTTGGACATCACACATACGATGACTCCAAGCTGCTCAGCGGAGCCTGGGGGAGAGAGTTGAACTAATTTAACCCATTCTGACCTGAGATCAGATTCATACGAGGTTTCCACTGGACACACACTGGTCTGATTAACCCATTCTGACCTGAGATCAGATTCTAAAAATGTCAGTCGTTCTTCCGATTTTTCAAAAATAGCAGACCTACAAGCTCGCACCACTCGGTGGCGCGCTATGAGCTTGTAGATCTGCTATTTTTCAATAGCTAAAGCATAACATGATGCCGACACCAAAAGGGGTTCCCGTTCAGAATGGGTTAAGAGCAAAGAATTGGAGTCACGGGATGCATGTTCATGTGCATGAAACCAACACACCAGTGACCAGGCTCCGACGTTAAAGACCCTGTGAAGGAAATTTAATGATTTGTTTCTAAAACAAACTTTGGCCTTTGGCTGAAAAGATGTAAAAGGAATACAAATATGCAACAATCAAATACAAAATAGCAGCTATACGGTACATTTCAATATCAATGAGTAAAACTGCACAAGGCAATGGAGATAATGGAGACGTGGCCAGCATTACGAGCAACTATACCTGGACTGTTGGCCGGCTCTTCAGCTGTCATTTTCCTGAGCAAGGCCACCTGTTGCCACTCGGAAAGAGGGTAATATCCGGTCCGGACCGCTGCCTTCCGGGCTTCCGTATACAGTAGGCTCCTCTTTAACGTGCTCCCATTCAGGACCTTGCATCTCTGTACAGAGAGAGAGATAATCAACCATGATGTGTGTATCATTTGGCTTCGGTTTAGTATATTATAGTATGTTATAAGATTGAAATTTATTTTCTCTTTGCTTTTGCTGATAAATGAAACTTACGGAGGTTCTGGACGTCTTCGGGTTGCTCCTGTTCCATGGAGATGGTCCTGGGTGGGTCAACGCTGTGAGGCTTCTTCTCTCCGGTGTGAATCAGTTGGTGCATTTTGAGATCCCGCTTTAGAGCAAACCTTTCCTCACACCGGTCACAGCCGTAGGCCATTCCTCCGGTGTGAATTCTACGGTGATCCTTGAGACGATCCAATCGATTGAACCTTTCGCCGCACCGGTCACAGCAGTACGGCATCTCGCCGCTGTGTATTCTCCTGTGCTGGTTGAGGGCAGACCTTTGAGTGAAGGTTTGGTCACACTGGTCGCAGCTGAACGACCTCACTCCAGTGTGAGTCACCTGGTGAAGTTTGAGGTGTTCCGATCTGCGGAAATTTTTTCCACACGTGTCACAATAGTAGGGTTTTTCTCCGGTGTGAATCTTCTGGTGCGCCCTGAGACTAGACGAAACAGTGAACGTCGCCGCACACTGGACACAGCAGTAGGGCTTCTCCCCGGTGTGGATTCTGTGGTGTTTCCTGAGATCCGCTTTTACGGTGAACCTTTTCCCACACTCGTCACAGCCGTGAGGCTTCTCTCCGCTGTGAAATTTCTGGTGCGATTTCAGATGGCCCTTTAGAGCGAACGTTTTCCCACAAAGGTCACACGAGTGAGGCTTCTCTCCTGTGTGAATTCTTCGGTGACCTTTTAGCTCGGTCTGCGTATAGTAGCTTTTCCCACACTGGTCACAGCGGTACGGCCTCTCGCCGGTGTGAAATCTCTGGTGTATTTGGAGATAAGACGCCGTACTGAACCTTTTCCAACACGTGACACAGGAGTACGGCTTCTCTCCGCTGTGAGTTCTCTGGTGTTTTTGGAGAGTGGACTTTTCAATGAACTTTTTTCCACATTGGTCACAGCCGTGACGTTTCTCTCCAGTGTGAATCTTCATATGCGTATTAAGGTGATTCCATTGTCTGAAGGTTTTACCACATTGGTCACAACGGAAGGGCTTTTCTCCGGTGTGCCTTCTCTGGTGTAGTGTGAGAGTGGACTTTCGTTTAAACCTTTCGCCACATTGGTCACAGCCGTGAGGTTTCTCGCCGGTGTGAATTTGCTGGTGTGATTGGAGATGATGCGATCTCCTGAAGCTTTCCCCACATTGTTCACAGTAGAAAGGCCGTTCTCCACTGTGAATTCTCTGGTGTTTTTTTAACGCACCGTTTTCACCAAACCTTTTCCCACACTGGTCACAGCCGTAAGGCTTCTCTCCAGTATGGATGAGCATAATATGTGTTAACATATGTGAAGACCGAGTAAAACACTTCCCACATGATTCACAGCCGAATGGCTTCACTCCAGCGTGAAGTCTCCTGTGTGCCAACAGGCTGGATTTTGTAGTGAAGGTTTTGCCGCATTGTTCACAACAGTGAGGTTTCTGACCCGTGTGAATCTGCCGGTGTACTTTGAGAAAATAATATGAAGTGAAGCTTTGTCCACACTGGTCACAGCAGAACCCCTTTGTTTTAACAGAGGACAGGGCAGGAGAGGTATCTGAGATAAAAAAAGAAAACAAAAAAGCAAACAAAAACAGCTTTCAGACTTCAAATTCAGAGACTTCATTACAACAATTTACTTTGAAATATGGCAATGTCTCCGCATCCTTGACAAATGGTTTTAGTAGACTAAATACCAGTTTTACATTAAAACTGTGAAAGATGAGGGACATCAGAATAAAGCAGACACAAGCCGTAGCCAGACCTACCAGACAGCCGCGGTCGTTTTCTCTGTCGGCCAGCGTCTTTTCCGGGTTTTTAACAGCTGGTGGATGGAAATTAAGCTCCACCCCTGTGGCTGAATGTCACGGGGGGTGCAAGCGTTTCCGGGAATCTGGCCGTCGCAGCATTCAGACGTGTGGGTGGAGCTTCTTTTCCATCCACCAGCTGTCCAAAAACCTGGAAAAGACGCTGGCCGACAGAGAAAACCAGAGAAAGCCAGGCTGTCGGCTCAGGTCTGGAAACGCTGAGGCCCCTTTTCCACCAAAATAACTTCAGTTCAGAACCAGTGCCGTTCCGAACCTTGGTGCTTTTTGCAAACCGGTCGCGAACCGGCTGCATTTCCACCAGATTGACGGCCGGTTCATTTGGTGGCGCTATTATACCTAAACACAAAATGCTGAAAAGGAGAAGGATCCGTCATGCCCGCAGACGCCCCGAGGGTGTTGCACAACACAAACCGATGTAAACAGTATCCACGAGGTTGTGAAGTCAAGGTTACAAGTTATTATTATTATAAGTTACACATTATAACGCCCCGCAAGTCTCAGCTGGATTCTGGATCGCGATGCATCCGTATACGTTTTGATCGTTTCATGTTTGCGTTGTGTGGCGTCTCGGTCCGGGACCGCGCGCCACGGAATAGCCACCTCGGGGAGAGAGACAGAGAGACAGGCAGAGCCAAGCGTTGCCAACGGCAACGAGGGCGGGTCCTGGAAGGAAGGTACATCCCAGCCCGTCTCCTCGTCTGCTTTAACAAGCCACCTGCTGCGCGACCACACCCAGGCAGGTTAAAAGGCTCTGCCCCCCCCGTTTTGATGAGGATTGAGGGACACGGTCCCCAAACCCAATTACAAAAGAGACTTAAGTTGTGACCATGCTCTGTGAACCAAAGAGCCCCTGAGTCAAAAGCCCATTCCCTAATGGGTGGACATTTGTGTTATTTCTGACCCACAAACTAATAAAAGTGCCTTTGTATTTAGCACTCTAATCTTGGACTCTGCATTTTTGGTCTGGTGAAACAGCGCCCCCACATATGGTGGAGAATGTGGGTACTGCAGATCCTCACCAAAAAGCGCACCTAACCCACTAACACTATGGAGCACGCAGCAGCCCTCACTGCCCTCCTTGCCAGCCAAGCTGGCCTACAACGGAGCCAGACGGAGCTGCAAGACGCTATGCAGGGGCTGCTTAGGAGAATGAATCAAGAGGCCAACCACACTAGGGCCCCAGGCGACGTGCTGACAAAACTGTGCCCCCCGACAAGAGGCCGGAGCGGTCGGGTCGAGCGCCCCCCCCCCCCCGACACTGCTACGTGTGTGGGAAGCTGGACCACTTGTCCTGGACGTGCCCCGCCCGAGCTGACGTCAGTATGGCCACCGCCGCATCGGACTCGACACGACCCTGCCTATATGGCACAGGAAAGAAGAAAAAGAAGAAGCACACTTCCCTACCGGTAAAGGTGGACGGGAAAGACACGCATGCCCTACTGGACTCGGGCAGCGTCGTCACCCTGGTGCGTCCCGCCTTTGCGGGCCCCCTGGGGGAAGAGACCGTGCCCGTGACGTGCGTGCACGGAGACGTGAAGCGCTACCCCACCTCCAGCATCCGAATCCAGACCCCGCGAGGAAGCGCCACTGTGGTGGCGGGCGTCGTCCCCGGACTCCTCGGCGCCGACTGGCCTCTCTTTGAGCGGTACTGGAACCCCACGGCATCACCGTCTAGCGCTCGGACGAAACGACGTAGACCCCGCACCGCCGGGCGGACTCAAGACCCACGCCCTGCGTGCCCCGTGTTCCGAGACAGCTCGAGCGCCGGCCCGAGTGACAGCTCGCCTTCAGACGAGCAGAATAGGATGAGCGCCGAGCCGCGCAGCGAGGAGGACACAGCGAGAGAGAGAGAGGGAGAGAGAGAGGACGCTGGAAAGGAGAGCGATCCTTTTGCCGAGTTCCCCCCCCCCCCCTGATGCAGACCCCCCGGCGCACTACGGCGAGTTCGCCACCCAGCAGTGGACAGATCCGAACCTGGAGGCGGCGTGCCAACGGGTGGCGGAGATCGATGGCCCACACGACGGAGCGGTGAGTGCCAACACCTCCCCTTATTTCATTGTGAGAAATGGGCTGCTATATAGAGTGGTTGCAAAGCAAGGGGGGAAAAGAATTGAACAGCTGCTGGTGCCAAAAAGCTATGTATCACGCGTGCTGTACTTGGCACACACACACACCAACTTGGGGCACACCTGGGGATAGAGAAAACCTATGAACGAATCCTCACTCGGTTTTACTGGCCTGGTGTAAAAAGAGCAGTAGAGGATTTCTGCCGGGAATGCCACGAATGCCAACTCGTGGCTCCCAAACCGCATTACCGTAACCCACTCGTCCCTATGCCCATTATAGGAACCCCATTTGATCGGTTGGCCATGGATATAGTGGGCCCACTGCCGAAGTCGGCCCGTGGCCACCGCTATATCCAAGTCATTATGGATTATGCCACCCGCTATCCAGAAGCAATACCGTTACGTGCCGCCACTTCCAAAGCCATCGCACACGAATTGATGATGCTGTTTAGTCGGGTCGGCATAGGTTCGGAAATCCTGAGTGATCAAGGGACTTGTTTTATGGCCACGATAGTAAAACATTTGTATAAATGGCTAAAAGTCCGAAGCATCCGAACCTCAGTCTATCACCCCCAGACAGACGGGCTGGTGGAACGGTTTAATAAAACGCTGAAAGGGATGTTGAAAAAGGTGGCGGAAATGGACGGAAAGAATTGGGACCGGTTAATTCCTTATGTGTTGTTCGCTATTAGAGAGGTTCCCCAGGCCTCTACTGGCTTTTCCCCTTTTGAGCTAGTGTACGGGAGGAGACCCCGGGGCCTGCTGGACTTGGCCAAGGAAGCCTGGGAGAGCCAACCCTCTCCACACCGCAGTGTCGTGGATCATATTCAGCAGCTCCAAGCCCGGGCCAAAGCGATATGGCCCCTAGTGAAAGAGCATATGGAGAAGGCACAGAGGGACCACGCCAGAATATATAACAGACAGGCGGCTGTACGGGAATTTAACGCTGGCGAGAAGTGGTAAATGGTAAATGGTGCATTTATATAGCGCCTTTATCCAAGGCGCTTTACATAGATTGTGCATTACATTCACCCATTCACACACCGATGGCAGCGGAAACCATGCAAGGCACCAACTAGCACATCGGGAGCAATTAGGGGTTCAGTGTCTTGCTCAAGGACACTTCGACAGTAACTCTGGGGGAGCCCGGGTTCGAACTGGCAACCTTGCGGTTCCCATCCAGGCACTCTACCCCTGAGCCACCGCCGCCGGTCCCAGGAAAGGGGCAGGGGCCGTACGAAATAATGGAGAAGATGGGACCTGTCACGTACAGAGTGAGCCAGCCGGGGAAACGGAAAACACACCAGATTTACCATGTCAATATTTTGAAAAAGTGGCACCCGCCTAGCGAGCTACCCGTGAATGCACTACTGACTGTTGTCTCCCAGCAGGCACCCCCTGCTGTCCCCGTTGGGGAAGAGCTTTCCCCCCGGCAGGTCCAGGAGGTGAACGAGCTGCTGAGCCGCTGTAGCGACCGGTTCTCCGAACTCCCAGGCCGAACCCACCTAGCCAAACATGACATAGACACGAAACCTGGTGTGGTGATCAGACAGCGCCCATACAGAATCCCCGAAGCCCGTCGGATAGCGATACGAGAGGAAGTTAAAAAAATGTTGGAATTAGACGTGAGTCATACAGCCCGTGGAGCAGCCCAATCGTAATTGTGCCAAAGCCTGACAGCACATTCTGTAATGACTTCCGAAAACTGAATGAGGTATCGAACTTTGACCCTTATCCGATGGCCCGGATTGATGAACTGATCGAGCGGCTCGGGCCCGCTCGGTTCATCAGCACACTCGATTTGACCAAAGGGTATTGGCAAATCCCGTTAACCGAGCGAGCCAGACCAAAGACAGCCTTTTCTACGCCAGATGGGCTATTCCAATATAAAGTCCTGCCGTTTGGAGTGCACGGAGCCCCAGCTACGTTCCAGCGCCTGATGGACAGAGTGTTACGCCCCCACCAGGACTACGCGGCCGCGTACATCGATGACGTCATCATCCATAGCAAGAGTTGGCATGAGCATCTGAGACATCTGGAGGCGGTCCTAGATGAGTTGCGCTCCGCCAATCTCACGGCCAATGCGAGGAAATGCCGGATAGGTATGACGGAGACCGATTACCTGGGATTCACAGTGGGACGAGGATGCGTAAAGCCCCAGGAAAAGAAGATACAGCGCAATCAAGGAGTGGCCCCGCCCCGTCACCAAGCGACAGGTAAAATCTTTCATCTTTTCATCTTTTCATTGAAAATTATTCCACGGTAGCCGCTCCACTATACGAGCTGACCCGCCAGAGGGAGCCACACCACGTGAAGTGGACCGCGGAGGCAGAAACGGCTTTCACAAGGCTGAAAGAGGCACTGTGTCAGAAACCTGTTTTAATATCGCCAAACTTTAACCTGCCGTTTCTTCTCCACACAGACGCCTCGGGGACAGGCATCGGCGCGGTGCTATCCCAGGTGATAAACGGCGAGGAGCACCCTGTCTCCTTCATTAGCAGAAAACTGCTCAAACATGAACGAAACTATGCGACAGTAGAAAAGGAGTGCCTCGCCATTAAGTGGGCGATACACTACCTGCGATACTATCTCTGGGGCCGTCCATTCACGCTGATAACAGATCATGCGCCACTAAAATGGATGGCCACAAACAAGGACAGAAACAGTCGGGTGACTAGATGGTTCATCGAACTGCAAAACTACAGGTTTGTGGTGGAACATCGACCCGGGAAGTCAATCCCCCACGCAGACGCACTGTCCAGACTGCATGAGGAAAGCGATCATGATGTCTCCCGCCCCGGCGTGAAACATAGGGGGGGAATGTGTGGCGTCTCGGTCCGGGACCGCGTGCCACGGAATAGCCACCTCGGGGAGAGAGACAGAGAGACAGGCAGAGCCAAGCGTTGCCAACGGCAACGAGGGCGGGTCCTGGAAGGAAGGTACATCCCAGCCCGTCTCCTCGTCTGCCTTAACAAGCCACCTGCTGCGCGACCACACCCAGGCAGGTTAAAAGGCTCTGTCCTGCTGTGTTCACGCTCTCAGACTCTCCCGAGAGACAGGCTGGCGTGCGGCACCCGGCTCACCTACCCTGTCCATAGGAGTGACCGCTGGGCTCTGGGAAGTAGTTATACAGGCTGGGACACTGGAGTGCCCCTAGCCCCCCCCCCCCCCCCCCCCCCCCCCCCGTTTTGATGAGGATTGAGGGACACGGTCCCCAAACCCAATTACAAAAGAGACTTAAGTTGTGACCATGCTCTGTGAACCAAAGAGCCCCTGAGTCAAAAGCCCATTCCCTAATGGGTGGACATTTGTGTTATTTCTGACCCACAAACTAATAAAAGTGCCTTTGTATTTAACACTCTAATCTTGGACTCTGTGCATTTTTGGTCTGGTGAAACAGCGCCCCCACAGTTGGCAATTAATGTAAACGTATTTTTGTTCAAAGATGGTTGATCGCATCGAATATCTGCTGCGTGTGTCACTGTGTCTGCGACCTCCCAAGTTCCAACCCACTGACAAGTTCCAACCTACTGACACACCCACTTATATCGCCTCGGTTCACAAAGCGCTGCGTGCAATTACAAAGCTGAACCACCGTTTTGTGGTTCACAATAGACCATGCGGTAAGCCCCGCCCGCTCGCTCAGCTGCCTCAATACCGTTGTTAAGCAGGACAAAGATCAGCGATCCTCCATTGAGGACCGTGTTATTTCGGCATTTTTCCGAAGAGGAATAGAAGCATTCATATCAACATTCATACTATAATAACGCCATGGTGAAACGTTGCTGTTGGGCGTCCTGCAACAGTGCTTAATAAGTACCCAGAACGTTTGGGGAATTTATTTTTATTCCTTTTCCCGTGGGTGCGCAACATGCACATGTCAATGTTTACATTCTGGAGGTGGAGGACGCGGCGGTCACTCATTCACCCTCCCTGCTACTAAATCATACTATTAACGTCAACTTTTACTAAACAATGTTTAAATCAATCGTCTCATAAACAACTAACAACTTACCTTGGAGAAAACGGTGTGCTTTGTAACTTTCTCCACGCTCAGTTGCTTGTGTTGGTCGGACGGCAGCCACATAACTTCACCCACAGGCTCCAGCCTCCAGTCACGTTCCCTCCCACTGCGGTTCAGAAAAAGAACACTGCTTACCATTTTCTGCACACATTAAATTAGTTTAGACCATTAGACCAATTTTTGGATACAATGTGCAGAAAATGGTAAGCAGCGTTCTTTTTCTGAACCGCAGTGGGAGGGAACGTGGCTGGAGTCTGGAGCCTGTGGGTGAAGTTATGTGGCTGCCGTCCGACCAACACAAGCAACCGAGCGTGGAGAAAGTTACAAAGCACACCATTTGCTCCAAGGTAAGTTGTTAGTTGTTTATTAGACGATTGATTTAAACATTTAGTAAAAGTTGATGTTAATAGTATGATTTAGTAGCAGGGAGGGGAGGGTGAATGAGTGACCGCCGCGTCCTCCACCTCCAGAATGTAAACATTGACATGTGCATGTTGCGCACCCACGGGAAAAGGAATAAAAATAAATTCCCCAAACGTTCTGGGTACTTATTAAGCACTGTTGCAGGACGCCCAACAGCAACGTTTCACCATGGCGTTATTATAGTATGAATGTTGGTGATATGAATGCTTCTATTCCTCTTCGGAAAAATGCCGAAATAACACGGTCCTCAATGGAGGATCGCTGATGTTTGTCGGTATCGAGGCAGCTGAGCGAGCGTGCAGGGCTTACCGCACGGTCTATTGGGAACGAACGTTTATGGTTCGGAATCGGAACCAACTCATTTTCAGTGGAAACACTCTGAACTGGTTCAATATTTAGCGGGAAGAAAGAACCGAACCGGTTCAACCCCCGGTGGAAAAGGGGCCTGACAGAGAGACACAGAGAGAGAGAGCATGAAACTTACCGAGGTCCCGGCGGTCTCCAGGTTCCTTCCCTTTAGTAGAAACAGTCCTGGCTGTATTTGGAGAGTTCATCTTCACCTGTAGTCTGGACCACATGGACAGATCTGGAATGAAGGGATGGGGGGGAGGGGGGGGGGGGGGGGGGGGGGTGTAACAAGAATAGGCTCAGTTCACATCCACCAGAAAGTGTGAAAACCTGGAATCTTTGAAGTGTACTGATGTTGCGCCTGGTCCAAGTACTTTTCTTATAGGACCTGCTGAAATTATGTCACAATCGTGTTGACATCACATAATGTCAGTGTCCGAATGTAAATAATTGCCATTAGCAGCGTTCAACCTAGCGGTATTTAGGCCACGTACGTAAAGTCCACAAAATAGTCACATATTTCAGCAGGTCACCAATTTCACCATAATTTGCCATGCTGGAGTGACCGAGTGCGAGTGAGCCGAGTGGTCGATAATTGGGGTATTGGAATTTGGCTTATAGACAACGCTGTCACGTATAAGCAACAAAGGTACGTTATAGATCAGCTATTTTTTTGCTATATTTGAATTGAAATCCTGAATATATATATACATTTTTAATTGAAATGCATCTGTTATAGTTATGTTAACTTATTAACTAAATACAAATACATTGGACATTAAAAGACAATAGCATTTTAATACTAATAATTAGCTGAAATCAAAAACAATATCAACGTTCGGATATTAACCTGTGGGCCGCATTAAGTGATGGCGCATGTGGACCCCGGGCCGCCAGTTGCCCATGTATGATTTAACAGACTTACTGGTTATGGCGGAATGCTCCGCCATAAGGAATGTAATTACCTTCCGCTCCTGGCGTATTGATCCGTCAGATAAGCTATATTATTGCTATCAAACCGGATCTGCACTAAAAGCTGAATAATTCCTAATCTACGGAGCTCTCCATGGTTTGGATAAAATGCGTGATGTTCGGAGGTCTTTGCTGATTATCCGTGGTTTAGATGGAAACATTGGCGCTTTCCAGAGCAAGGATGGCTTAATTTTAGCTCGCTAGCATTGACACTGGAAATTGTTCGGCAGTCTGCGGTTGGTTCTGCATCCAGCAGGTGGCATGTATACGAGTTTAAAAGACAACTTCACCACTTGTCAAATCTATATAATTTGTCCGCACTACTGTTCAAGATAAAAATATTTAATTTGTATACTGTAAATCGCTCTGGATTAAGACCGTGTGCTAAATGCCTAGATTGTATTGCTGTGATGATCATGATATGGTCTGTCAGAGCATTAGACTACATTGCATTTATACAGTAGCATAATAAAACAAGACTAAAAGACAAAAAAATATGTTCACAGTGAGCATAATAAAACAGCACCTATTCTGTGTAACTTGACCACTGGTTTCAGCATGGTGGACTGCATCACTGCTACAACTCTGTTCTTCACACACTGAGGATGGGTGTCGTTAGTCCTGGGGATCTAGGAACAAAGTAAGAATAATTAAATAAACAGCCCTGAATCTATTCGTCGGTCAAATACAATCATGCTTTCAAACCTTTGATAGTGGTGACCGAAAAATGGCAGACTGTTTTGAGTCGTCCTAACTGACGAAATTCCACTAACTGGCGAAATTCCACATCTCTGCTCACTTACACTCTCTCCTCCAGCTTAACCAGTAAATAGTTTTGACCCAATCGGTCATTTGCTTTTTGGAGGAGCAGAGTGGAGTGGAGACAGGAATGGCACCTCTGTCAGAGCTGGGGACCAGAAAACCATCACCTCTGTCAAGAGCTGGGTACAAGAAAACCATCACCTCTGTCAAGAGCTGGGGACAATAAAACTATCACCTCTGTCAAGAGCTGGGGACAATAAAACGAGCCAACTCCTGCCAGAAGAACATCTTGTACATGTTACAGAATAAATGTATATCTGAATTGGACAAATAGGCCTATGATGCAAACATCATTCATTTAACTCCATAAAGGTAAGTAAATTAGCAATAAAGACAGAAAATAGCAACATGTTTTGAAAAGAAAGTCTTTGTGTTGTTGAATGAAAGATGGATAATTTACTATGGTTAATAACGACTACATATAGATATACTGTACATGGGGGCATGACCTGAAAAATATTGAGAACCTCTGATCTAACCTACTGAAGCTACAGATTAAATAATGGGTTGATTTTTGCTAGCCCCTCCTATGTCCAGCTTTGTGGTCAAAAGTGAGGACAGAAAAGTGAAGACACAAATTGTGATTGGCCGGAATGACATTTGTGATTATTTGAATGGTTGAGCACGGAATGTGATGTATGGTGATAATAAGAGCGCACCCTTCACTTCACACAGGTGTGATTTTATTCATACAATCATGCTGTCCGTCTCCCTTATCTTAATGGGACTTTCATGGCATAAGAAAAACATACGTTTACATTGCCAAAGCAAAAGGTAAATGGTGCATGTATAAAGTGCTTTTATCCAAGGAACTTTACATAGCCCATTCACACACACACATTCATACACCGATGGCGGAGGAAACCATGCAAGGCACCAACCTGCACACCAGGAGCAATTAGGGGTTCAGTGTCTTGCTCAAGGACACTTCGACACTAACCCTGGGGGAGCCCGGGTTCGAACTGGCAACCTTGCAGTTATCATACGGCCACTCTACCCCTGACCCACCGCCGTCCTTGAAAAGTGGAACATAATCAAAACATCCATGTCTGGGGTCCTTGAGGGGGTCCCCAGCTAAATGATAGTTTGCAACCAAATGGACCCTTATGGGTCTGTAACTCTGAGAGTGTAAAAATGGACTTGTTAGGGGCCCTCTCAGAGTTAAATTAACAGTGATTTTTCAATATGAATTGTCCCAGAAGGGTCCGTAGCCCGTTTATATCAAACTGGGGGTCCTTCATGAACATGGTTTGATTAATCACTGCTTATGGGGGTCCCCAGCTTATATTTTCAATTGGGGGTCCGAGCCCTAATAGGTGTTAATTTGGGGGTCCTTGACAACAACTGCTCTACAAGAAACACTGTTTCAGAAGCAAGCAGCATCCTCAGGGATGTTTCAACTGCTGCCCTCAGGGAGGCGCTATAGGACAATCAATGCTAAAACACATGGACTGAGGAGTCGCTTCAACTAAATAGAAACAGCTGGTGTACGCACGCACACGCACACCCCCACACACACACACACACACACACAATAAAGCTTCTGAAACAAAGCAGCAATTTCAATTTAGCTTTTGTTCACTTGGTATTTTAAAACCTTTGACTGTGGAAACTTTAATCTGCAGCACTTCTTTGATACACACAAAAACGGTGTTTGTGTTTTGTGCGTGTGTGTGTGTGTGTGTGTGTGTGTGTGTGTGTGTGTGTGTGTGTGTGTGTACTTCACAATAAAACACACAAGTCAGAAGTGGCATGGTTGTAGGTGTATGTAGGAGCAACAGGCTACACACAAACACAAGCCCATAATACACATGGTATTATTGTAACCACATAATATATACCTTATCAGCCAACATGTACAATGAATGCTCAAGTTGCTCAACACTCATTCAGAATCATGTAAACACACACACACCTGGCTGGACGCAGCAAATAAACTCCTTCCAATTCAGCTCCAGAGTTTGTAACCACTAAAGTGTCCCCCTGGCAACATACGCTATAAAATCAGTTCCCTGCAATTAATTATATAGGCTAGTTCTTACCCGTTGGCGTTGAGCATCAAATCATGTACGGATAATGCGATGTAATAGATCATATTATTGATTGTAATAATAGATAAAATGAAGTACGGTAGTTATGATAATAATTGACAGACTTGTAACACGTACGTACCACTCCAGGAAGTCTGTGTTAAACCACTGGTATAAATTTATAATGTAAATTCCTATGCTGCATAGTATTGCACTGTACCATGTCTCCCCCTATTGGCCGTTTATGGTACATACACTCCATAGTTATGAGGAATGTCCCATTTCAACTGTTCAAATGTATACAAATCTTTTGAAAATTATTGATCTACAAGCTCTCAGTGAGCTTGTAGATGGGCTATTTTCAAACGGTCGAAATGTATATGGGGCTTAAGTGGTTAATGCATGTTTTGTAATTATTAGCAGAAGTAAAAGTATAGAAAATGGACGACTAAAACTGAGACTAAGCCTATCGACAATTTCGTCAAGAAAAAAAAATAGACTAAAATGTTAGGAGGGGCCTAGTGGACAAGAGATCCAGTAGCCT
Source organism: Protomyctophum bolini (assembly GCF_963924005.1). NCBI lineage: Eukaryota > Metazoa > Chordata > Actinopteri > Myctophiformes > Myctophidae > Protomyctophum > Protomyctophum bolini. The sequence continues at coordinate 41,245,511 of NC_137877.1, read as the reverse complement.
AAGTAATTTTACACTTGGCTGCATGCTGAAAATAGCTGATAAGATATACAAGCTCGCTGCGACGCGTTGTGAGCTTGTAGATCGGCTATTCTCAGCAAGTGTAAAATCAAGGCCCGCCAATTTATTTTATTTTTAAAAAGACTAAAACTAGACTAACAATAAAACATTCCGGGTGACTAAAATGTGACTATGACTAAATTAAAACTGTTCAAAAGACTATGACTAAAACTAAAATCAAATTTTGCTGACAAAAACAACACTGGTACTTACCTTTCACCACTGGTAGTGTCAACAGACGTCTTTTGAGGTATTACTGAGGTCTTCTGAGGATGCTGTTACTGTTTAACTGTAAGCGTTTTTAATTAGCGATCGACCTATCATGATTGACTGCCCCCTAAGCCAATGCTATAGTCTGAAACACCGCAATGGGAGTCTACACCAATCGTGTAGTATCCAATCAAGTAGTATAGCAACCTAGAGGTTCCCTGGAACAAACATATTTTCAGATGGGGGTCGGCGGCAAAAATAATGAGAACTGGCCGGTCACCTCATCAACATCGTGATAATCAGCCCCAATCCAGTAGCGGTGGTTATAATGACGCCACGGCCATAATTGCCTCTGTACGGCCAATTTGTATACAGGTTGGAACTAGACCTGCAGCCATGATACCGGTGGCAGGGGGGAACCCGCAACGGCAGGAGACTATATATATATATATATATATATATATATATATATATATATATATATATATATATGGAGTAATTGCGGACATGCGGATATCATCAGGCTTTCCATCAACACCGTCACTCTAAGCCCTAATGTAAATGTTGTGGGTGTTGTTCCCACACCGTCCCACGTTCATTGCAGCAATGCCATGCAGCCTTACCTGCCGTCCTGCCTTAAATCCTTAAAGATGGAGTGCCATGATTTTTTTTTTCCACCCTAAAACATGATCATCAGGTCTTATTGTTATATAAGTAGGAAGACGTTTTTCAAAAAAAGTGTACAGTATTTGTTAAAATGTCGTTTTTATGTGGGCACCCCCACCAGTTCATTAAGTATGCCTGGTCTGCCTGGTGGGTATCTTAAGCCGCACCCACAGCTGTAGTTGTATGGTAAAGGGGGAGGGGTTAGGGGAGGGGCTGATAATGTTTTTTCCATTGGCACGTTTGACTGTCAAGGGTTCAGCCTCCAAGAAACCCAAAATACAAAGGGAATACATCATTGCACAAGCACATAAAAACAACTCCAGGGTGTCTAATTAAGTACTACTGTCACCTTATAGACACATGGAAAACTGTGGCACTCCATCTTTAATGTTGAATAAAACAAGAAAATCCCAAAAGGTTTGCGCTTTATTATAATGTTACGATACAGCTTCCCTCCCAATGTAAATTATTGATGGATTATAATCAAATTAATTGTCGAGGAAGTATGAGTAATTACCTTAAAGTTTAAACTAGTGCTGTGTGTATTACAATAGCCTTTAAGGTGAGCTTGACAAGATTTCCTGACAACACAGTTATACTTCAGTCAACCTCAGTCAACCTGAATTCAACCTTTAATTGGAATGATGTCGCCGACAAGTGAAGAATGAGGCATATGTATAATTATCGTTATGAGTGAGACCTCTGTGCTGTGTCTGTTAAGTCTCACACTGAGTTTAGTATGTTAGAAATGTCAGGCATTGCTTAAAAGCAGTGCTATCAGTTCTCACTTCTATTCTGCTCTTTAGTGAAGGTAATGATCTCAGGTTACAATAGTACATCTTTCAAGACCCAACATACACACCCTCTTGTTGTTGCTGTTTATTATTATTTTTTCCACTTTGGTAATTCCAAGTGATTTTAGGTGCAATGTTGGATGAAGAACGTAAAGTTAGGTTGAGGGCACAATTCAGAGAATTGTATAGCCTGCTGTTTGAAAATGGATATACAGTAGGCCTACTGTAGTTTAAATTAGTTATTAGGATTTCTTAAATTAGAGTGACATAAACTAAAGGATCCAAATTGCAATCCCTTATTAAAGGACTCCTATGTAGGGGGACAGCAATATCTGAAAGTACTTGAAATGTTTATTGGGAATATTAGAAATAATCTAAAATGTGGGGCCTATTAATTGTTGGAATTGACCAGAATTAAAGTATGACATTGTGAGCTGTGACATCTCTGTTTTATTATTATTATTTGTAAATAGTGTAGGCTTTATCCAATTGCAACATCTGCTCACACTAAGGGCCGATTCATACTCCTATTTTACCGCTGTTTCGGTGCTGTAGTGCCGAAATGATTTCGGCTCGTCAGAAAATTTCAGTAGCACAGAAGAGTCGACTTTAGGACGGTACCCGCCCCCCCCCCCCCCCCCCCCCCCCCCCCCCCAGGATCTCCTCACTGGTCAACAAAAACACCTTGAAGACCGTAACAGGAGCCCTCGTACAAGGTTTCTTCGACTATGCATGCATGCACCTCTTGGTACCACAGGCCCTTAAAACAAGGCTCCAGACTTCCCAAAACAAACTGGTCAGGCTCCTACTTGGCCTCACCCCCCTGCCCACTTTGACAGGCTGGAATGGCTTAGGGTCGAACACAGAGTACAGCATCTTGCAATGGGTCTACTCTAGACTCTATAGTCCACAAGATTCGATACACCACCAAGATACCCATATACCTGTCCAAATACTTCCTTAATGTAAACGAAGTCCACACCCACAACACCAGAGGGAGTGCAACAAACCATGTACAACCCAGATTCGGCACAAACCCAAGGGACTAAATTATTTTCGCTCCTATGCCACCAAAATGTGGAACGCCCTACCAACAGTCATTAAGACATGCAAATCCCTTGACTCCCCCCCCCCCCCCCTGTTTCTTTTCCCTTTTTACCTCCTTTTTGATGAATTCCCGTTCTGCTCTTTGGCTTTATAGAAGTGTATATTTGTACGTCTCTAAATGTTTTGATGAATTGCACAAGTGTAATGCTTATATTGGGTCGTCCACTCACAGTTAACAGTCTTTGTATTGAGTTGTGCTTGAATTGTAGCCTATACTGTAATGTACTGTTAATAGATATTTCAATCAATCAAAAACCACTGCATAAGGAGTAAACGTGTTGTGTTGTTTGCAGGTCTCTGGTCTTCTTAGGTGTACTCTGTGTGTTGGGCTCTGGGTTCGGAGGCTACAACATGGCCATGGCGGCCATGAGTCCTTGTCCCCTGCTTCACAACTCTACCATAGGAGAGGCTCTCATTGTAAGTGGAGATGATATGGAACAACCATGTACCTAGAGATGGGCAGTATTTGAAATACGTATTTGAAATACTTTTTTGTATTTTTTAATTTGTATTTCGCTGGGATGGAAGAAATGAGATGTATTTTGTATCAAAATACTCTCAGATTGAGTATTTTCTGTATTTCAAATACATAAAAATACTTTTTTTGTTTTAATGTTATTCTCAAATGGACACATCATGTTAAACATTTACACTGCCTCAGGTTTAAACTGTAGGGGCAAAACACACGCACCCACCCATACACACAACACAACACAACACAATGTGTGATGTCAGTGTCACTGATGTCAAACACAGTTTGCAGAATTACAGTACATTTCAAGCACAAACTCAATACAAAGACTGTTAACTATGAGTGGACGACCTAATTAATCATTACACTTGTTTACAACAGGGTCCACCATGTTCAATTCATCAAAACATTTAGAGACGTACAAATAGACACTTCTATTAGTTAAAGAACAGAACAGGAATTCATCATAAAGGAAGCAAAAAGGGAAAATAAACATATACAGTGAGGGGGAAAAAGGGGGGGGGGGCAGTGGGGGGGATTCAGATTTTATGGGGGCCAGTTTTGAATTGCAGCCATCCGTAGGTGCCCTTTGAGAGCGGTTTTGAAGGAGTCAAGGGATTCACATGTCTCAATGACTGTTGGTAGGGCGTTCCACATTTTAGTGGCATAGGAGCGAAAATAATTTAGTCCCTTGTTTGTGCCGGATCTGGGTTGTACATCGTTTGTTGCACTCCCTCTGGTGTTGTGGGTGTGGAGTCTGTGGACTTCGTTTACATTAAGGAAGTATTTAGACAGGTACATGGGTATCTTGGTGGTGTATCGAATCTTGTGGACTAGACCCATTGCAAGATGCTGTACGCAGGGGTGAGGTGGGTCCGGGGGGTGAGGCCAAGTAGGAGCCTGACCAGTTTGTTTTGGGAGGTCTGGAGCCTTGTTTTAAGGGCCTTTGAGGTGCTGTGGTACCAAGAGGTGCATGCATAGTCAAAGAAACCTTGTACGAGGGCTCCTGTTAAGGTCTTCAAGGTGATTTTGTTGACCAGTGAGGAGATCCTGTAAAGGAATCTTGTTCTTTGATTGACTTTTTTGATTACGTTGGTGGCCATTTTATCACTTCCTTTATGATGAATTCCTGTGCTGTTCTTTAACTATATAGAAGTGTCTATTTGTACGTCTCTAAATGTTTTGATGAATTGAACATGGTGGACCCTGTTGTAAACAAGTGTAATGCTTAATTGGGTCGTCCACTCACAGTTAACAGTCTTTGTATAGTTTTTTTGCTTGAAATGTACTGTAATTCTGCAAATTGTTAATAATTATTTCAATCAATCAATCAATCAAAGCTTACACACTCAAATTGAACCACAAATGAGAGGCAGAGTAGGGCGGGCCTTCAGTTGTTGGAGACTAACCTCACAAGGCTCATATCTTCAAGTTCTTCTTAATAATCTTCAATGTATTAGACATTCTGACAGGTCATTAATTTAATATTTGGCAATCAATTATGAATTTACTTATCATTATACACATGTTCATGAAAATGTATTTTCATGTATTTTCAAAATACAAAATACGTATTTGTATCTCAAATACATTTCTCAGACCAGTATTTGTATTTTGTATTTAGATACATTTTTTGACCCAGTATTTGTATTTTGTATCAAAATACATTTTCAATGTATCTACCCCCCTGCATCTTCCTGTCTGGCTGGAGGACCATGTGACTGATTTGATTCATTGAATACTTCAAGTTCATACGACAGTTTGCAGAAAGAAAAAGCACTGGGAAGTATAGGCTACAGTTCAATCAAGGTCTGCTCAGAGGATTTAACCAATTTTGACCTGAGATCAGATTCAAAAAGTCTTCTACATCCTGACACTTTTCTGAAAAAGCTATATATCTGTTTATGTCAGTCGTTCTTCGATTTTTCAAAAATAGCAGACCTACAAGCTCGTAGCGCGCCACTCGGTGGCGCGCTATGAGCTTGTAGATCTGCCATTTTTCAATAGCTAAATCATAACATAATGCCAAACACCAAAAGGGGTTAAAGACCTGTGAGGTCAGATGTAGAGAAAGCGGGAGGGGAGAGCGCCGCACGACACGTTGGCCGCGTTCCTCCGCCTCCCTCATCGATGTCGGGGACATTAACGCACGCAACATGTTTGAGCGGCTCCCTTTGCGAGTAGACTGACTGACTGACTGACACGGTAACTCTGGTGTGTTCACCTCCAGGTGGTGTCGTGGGTTTCCTTCACCGGAAGTCTGTCCTTCGTGAAGGTGATGGTGGGAGTCATCTTGAGAGACAGGAGCCACAGCGCCCTCGTGTGGTGCGGCGCCGCGGCCCAGATCGGCTCGCTGGTCGGCTCGGTCACTATGTTCCCACTGGTCAATGTGTTTCACCTGTTCAAGTCCGGAGACCTCTGCAACACTGCATGTCCTCTAAGGCAGTATAGTTCTATTGGTTCAACTTGTTCACAAAATGTGGCAGCCGCAGAGCTTCAACTAAAATTAAGATCAGAGAACATTATTACTCCGGTTTGTCTTCACTACATTGGCTTCCAGTAGTTTTTAGGATTGATTTTAAACGTATATTTTACTTGTTTATATAGCTCTCAATGGTCTGGCACCTTCCTACCTCTATGACTGCCTGCCTAGATATGTCCCAAACCGGCCCAAACCGCCTCAGGTCTTCTACTGCTGCCCTGCTCCAAGTGCCTATAGCGCCTACAATGGATTATATAAAACACAGTGAAGTATAGCCTTCTGCTTCTATGGGCCAACGGCTTAGACAGGCAGCCTCTGTAGATAGCTTTAACCTTTTTATTTTCTCTTTGTTTATTCATGCCCTCAATGTTTTAGGCCTTTTTTTTGCTATTATTTTAATGTTGTTTTATGTTTTTACTATTACTTTTATGTTATTTTATGCTTTTATTTTTATGTGATATGTGATCAGAAATCGGGGGCCGATTACATAATTTCCAAATTATCGGATATAACATGGGGCTATGATGTTAATCAGTTTGTTGAGAAATAAAAAAACATAAAATATCCTTGATTATTTGATGAATCGCAAAGTAATGTAGAGTAATGGCTTAGAAAGTCATGGATATAGTTGCAGTCCTATATACATCCACCACAGCTTCCATCACCGCACTTTGATGCTGCACAGGCTGATCACGTCTCATAGAAATGCACGATACAACATACAGACAGTATACCACCATATGCCATGTTACAGGATGCAACATATGTATATGTATCCCTGAACTGCCACACTTCAACCCAAAAGCCCACGGTGTCCTGCAGTTCATTCCACTTACAAAGGTGGATTGTATTGCTGCATGATCTTATCAATATGACTGGGAGAGTACCCAAGGAGCTTGGTAATGTTTAGGATTTCTCCAAAGCTCTTCATGGGCTGTAGAGCCCCAGCAACACTGAAGAGTAAAGACAGACATGCCCTGAAGTGTTTTTATGTTGTCAGGCAATCTCTGCCTCAGCTCTTTGGTCAGGGCGATGATGAATGCTACACATCTACTGCGGGCCTCATCTGCCTTTGTTTCAAAAAGGTACCCAAGATAGGGTTTGGGGCTGATGAACCCATCTATGGGTTCATTGAGGACATCAACCTTTGCCAGGGGATTTAGCACCCTGCTGCTGACTGACTTGATCAAGCTAATCAAGCAATCAGGCAGCTTGACTGGGTCTATCCCCCTCAAAAGCCTTAATGGCCTGCTGTACCTCACCCCACACTGACTTCAGAAAGGCCAGGTATAGGACGTTCTGAGGGTCATTGTACATATTGTACAACACCTCAGCCATGTAGCAATGCTCAGTTGCTTTGGTGATGCTAAAATGCAACTTAAGCTCCTCCCACTGGTCCAAAATACGCGTGACAGCCGGTTCAACTGAAAGCCAGCGTCTGGCACACACCTGATGATGGTGATCATGAGTGGTTTATTACCAAGGTTGATGGTTTCATATATGGCCTTGTAAGCCTCTCTTCGTTTGGGAGACACTGAAAACCAGTTGTGTAGGTCTCCCGCACAAGGTATTCAATGCTGCGTGGAACCGTGTCCTTGCTGGCATGACTTACAGCCAGCTGCAGGGAGTGACACACACAACGGATGAGGACAAGCTCCTTCAACCCACACTCCTCCTTCAGCACCTTGTGGACCCCATTGTTGACCCCTGTCATTACAGAGGCATTGTCTGTTCCTAAGCCTATAGGAGTTTCTCTTTTTTCAGTCCACATTTCTGTATGAAGGCCAAAACAGCTCTGGCTATAGAGCGTCGCAGTCCCTCCCCCTTTCAGAACAACGAGTGGCCCAGGAAATGAAACTCAATGCATTTTCCTCATAGACTTTTCAGAAAGTATTTATTTAAAGACCTTTTAGGCGTTGTACGAAGCCAACTCTTGTCGTGACAAATCATGACAACACACACAATATTTTGGACCAAACAAAGAATTTGAAAGTAGGAAAAAAAAACGGCAGGTTTTAACACTTTTTTTGTTGTTTTTCTTCTTTGTAATTATTTGTTTGGTCCAAAATATTGTGTGTGTTGTCATGATTTGTCACGACAAGAGTTGGCTTCGTACGACGCTTAAAAGGTCTTTAAATAAATACTTTCTGAAAAGTCTATGAGGAAAATGCAACGTATGACCACACCAAGTTACTTTGACACTGTAGTATATTAAAATACCATACAGGAGAGTAAATGTGCACGGCAGACAGACGACGAGATGATGTTCCTTGATGTTTATTTCAGAGTACACAGCACAGCAAACAGCATAGGTCCGACGGCCTTATGCCGTCGGGGAGAATGCCCCAGTTACATGGTAGAGGAAGGGAGAGGAAGGGAGAGAAGGAGATGGAGGTATGGGGGAAAACCCGGCCCAGATCTTTCTTTGTCTGGCATTATATTCATATGTTCACATAGCCCTCCGCCAATCAGAATGTTCCACATCTGACCACCGCCCTGGCTCTCAAACCATAATCACACCCAGCTGTCCAGGTCCTCCGTGTTATTCAATAGCACCCCTCAGGCCTTATGTGTCCATGTGCATGCGTGTGTGTGTGTGTGTGTGTGTGTGTGTGTGTGTGTGTGTGTGTGTGTGTGTGTCTGTGTGTGTGTGTGTGCATGCGTGTGTATGCGTGTGTATGTGCACATGGTATTTAGTGATGTCCAGGCGTCATTAGCTGGTCTGTGTGTCACCCTGGGACGTCTCAATTTATCTGTGTGTATGTATGTCTTACAAATTACTCTACAACACGCTGATGTCAGTAGACTCATCAAGTAGGAGGCTGAAGCGTTGGTCACCCACATCCGCAACCAAGCGCCTGAGAAAATATGGAGCCAGAACGCCATTTATCATTTCTGTGCACTTGGTCCTATGCATTCGGAAATTGTTTGCAGCAGTGGAATCCGCAAATGCCACTCTGCATGCTTCCCCAATGTGGTCACATGCCAGCATGGAGCAGTGCTCTGCCATAGCCATGGCAATAATTGCCTCTGCCTTTTTTGCCTCATCTATGTGGTATATTAATGTTCATAATGGTGGAGGATATACCAGGCAGGTTGTATAAAAAAGAGAGGGTCCAGGCAGTGTCCTTTTCTTTCTCATGTTGAGTTTATTTGAAGAACACCAATGAGCTTGCCACAATCATGACCAAACAGGACCCAATATTCTCTGAGAAGCCCCGTTCGTCCTACCACGAGGCTCCTATATACTGAGTCTCACACATCCAATCCCGTGCATGTGTATAGATTTGTATGGTTGTCAGTGTGTGTGTCAGAGTGTGTTTGTGTTCTTAGAAATGTGTGTGTGTCTTAGAAATGTGTGTGTGTCTCAACCGATGATCAGACGTTACTCATTAACCTGCAGGCCTTTGTCCTAGCCATCTGCTGGCTTCCTGACCTGTTTGACCCTGGCCATAATAGACCCTCTATGAACAGGCCTCCTGGCTCAGGTCCCTCAGTATCACTCAATGCTCATAAGAATAGACTCACACTTTAACATGGACTATAAGACTACATCTAACCCACAACTCCATATATCTCAATGTGGAATACATGACCTCACCTGTATCAGACTAGTGTGTAGTGGTTGTAAACACATGTGTATTATTATGTGTCTTTATGACATGATGAAACCACCTTAACATAATAGGCTACTAACTTCTGTTCTACCTCTGAGGGGGAAGGGTGGCTTGGTTTGTGAAATGATCCCTCTGCATGCCCACTTTGAGTTCCTCCAGCTGTTTTAGTTGGAGGCAGTCAGATTACTGGGTCTCTTCACATATCTACCCCAGATTGTGTCCCCAACTCTATTTATCTATATATATATATATATGCCTACTGTATAATGCCTATATGTCTGGGCGCCAATACACTACATCTATTTTCTTGTTGGTGGTAGGCAAAGTGCTTTGTGTAGCTCTATTGTAAGGCTTTGCCTTTTGTATGCGCTTCTGGGAAGCCACATGCTTTTTAATATCGCTAAGTTTAGCATAAAAGTCAGATTTGCAATACATGCAATATGCACGTCTGTCATTACCCACGTATGGCTTTAACCATCCCTTGAATTCAAGAATAGTTTCCCACTCCCTCCTGTACTTTTGAGTGTAATGTTTAGACATGCTTTATTAGGTTTGCTTCTGTTGAAGACTGTGCGACTGCCGTGCTAATGTTGTAACTTGTAGAGTAGAGTGAGTGTATACGACGACGTCGCGTGGGTAAATTAAAGTTTTTAGAAAAAAATAACTGATTCGTGGATCCGTTGCTGGGGCAGTGGGGCGTGGTTATGTATAGGGGTTTTTCGACACTGAGGCAGCAGAGTCACTCTGTGCTGTGGTCTGAACTCGGAAATTCGCTGCTCGTTTAAACGCATTGTAGCATTGTAACAAACTATCCTTACACCTGGGAAGAACTGAATCCATTCTCTTCGGATCAAATAGTAATCTCAGCAAGGCTGATGGCTTCTTGGTTAGAGTGGGTGACAATATTATCACACGAAAAGATGAAATTACCTACCTAGGTTCCATCCTGGAGGCCAATCTTTCCGGTGATAAAATGGCCACCAACGTAATCAAAAAAGTTTATCAAAGAACAAGATTCCTTTACAGGATCTCCCCACTGGTCAACAAAATCACCCAGTTGAAGACCTTAACAGGAGCCCTCGTACAAGGTTTCTTTGACTATTGGTACCACAGCACCTCAAAGGCCCTTAAAACAAGGCTCCAGACCTCCCAAAACAAACTGGTCAGACTCCTACTTGGCCTCACCCCCCGAACCCACCTCACCCCTGCCCACTTTGACAGGCTGGGATGGCTTAGGGTCGACAACATGAGTACAGCATCTTGCAATGGGTCTGGTCCACAAGATTCGATACACCAAGATACCCATGTACCTGTCTAAATACTTCCTTAATGTAAACGAAGTCCACACCCACAACATCAGAGGGAGTGCAACAAACCCTACAACCCAGATTCGGCACAAACAAGGGACTAAACTATTTTCGCTCCTATGCCACCAAAATGTGGAACGCCCTATACCAACAGTCATTTAGACATGTGAATCCCTTGACTCCTTCAAAACCGCTCTCAAAGGGCACCTACGGACGGCTGCAATTCAAAACTGGCTCCCGTAAAATCTGAATCCCCCCCCCACCTTTTCCCCCTCTATATATGTTTCTTTTACCTTTTTGCTTCCTTTATGATGAATTTCTGTTCTGTTCTTTAACTATATAGAAGTATCTATTTGTACGTCTCTAAATGTTTTGATGAATTGAACATGGTGGACCCTGTTGTAAACAAGTGTAATGCTTAATTGGGTCGTCCACTCACACAGTCTTTGTATTGAGTTTGTGCTTGAAATGTACTGTAATTCTGCAAACTGTTAATAAATATCAATTTCATATCAATATCAAATATCAATAAATCAATCAATAATATAAAAAAAACATAAACCTCAATTCAACTAACGTTTAGAACGCTATTTTGTTCCGATCCACACAGGAATTAGAAGGTTAATACTTTATGCATCTGAGTGTGTATTTTATTTTTACTAGCAGACTAAAGTGAGCTGCAAGTGCTTCTAGTCGGGGATCCACAGGCCCAAAAGCTCTTGAAAATGGGTTGAACCTGTGATGTCATGCTATACTTTTTTTTGGTGTTTTTTCTATTAATTTGGTCATTAAGGTCCATAGAATAAGAGGGCTGCTCTGCCGGAAACATCGCGAAAAAAAGTTATGGCCATTTTAGTATAATGAAGCCTTTATTTTTTTGCCCATTTTCGCCTATTGTAAAAAACTAGGTTTATTTTCTTAAAGTGCTCAGTAGGTTGTGTAGGCTGTCAATAAATGATTCCCAGATACACAGAACACATATGTGAACAACACCAAGTCCAGAAATACACTCACAAAGCATTTCCAAATGATTTATAGCCATTTTTGGTACCAAAAATTCATCCGTTTTTTGCATTTTTCCCAATACTTTCATCTTTACTTCAATAGTAATCAACTTTGCCATGGGTTATGACATCAGCCAATGTCTCATTCTTTTCATCAATCTTTATAGTCATTCCACATTTTTTTTAATTAAAATCAACCCTAAATTAAAGGAACTGTGGTGACTTTATTACCCTAATGCTCAAAATTCCCAGAGCCTTTTTTTTCTTGAAAACAACTGTACCCCCACAAAATAAAAGTGTAACACAACAAATTCAAAACAACACAAGTATTTTTTTTATTATTATAAAATAAACAGATGTGCACAGCTGATTCTTTATGTTAGTTGAAATATCACACCTAGTGTGAAGTGAGCTGTGCTATTTATGAATACTAATATATATTGTCTCTGTTGTGATCATAGTGATGAAATTGCTATCCTTGATCTTGATTGGCGTACATACATGCTAAACGTCCCATGACGCTTGGAGCTATACTCCTTCCAGAAGCACAGCTCAAAAAAGGAAATTAAACATTGTCTGAATAAAATAATGTCTAATATCACGAAAATGAAAATTATCAGGAAAATGAAAACGACTAACTAATCAACTCACTCACTGTCACTGTCTTCGAGTGTGAGTTCAACTCGTGAACATCTTTTGGGGTCCCCAGTGCAGAGACAGGCAATGACATACTTGACACCGGCTCTTGCACAGGAGCATCCTCTGGCACACTTGCTTTTCTTGCAGTGGCAATATTTGGTGCGCTTGTATTGTGCAGGTTTTGCATCCTTCAGCATCATTGTTGCCACCAGCTTACCATTGACAAGCTCTCTGCCAAAGTTGGTTGCCACAGGGTAGGTTGGCTGAGACATGTGTGCCCTCTTACATACAACCAACTGATGCAGGGCTCTGAGAAGGTGTAATTTGAAGGCATCTTCAGTAGGTGGAAGGCAACGCATGTCTCCTTTGATGTTGCCAAAAAGATGGGCTCGCAGTGTATCCAAGTTACCACTGAAGTCACTCCTCTCATACAGTGAAGCCATGTATCATCTAGCCGCTGTCCCGACATCTTGTGTAACATCCAGACTTTCCCCAGAGTCACCATTTTGGCACAGAGGCAGAAGGTCTTTCAGGTGATCTACGGCAGCTTTGTAGGCACGTCTTTTTCCTCTTCTGTAAAGATAGCTCACTGTGTCACATCCAGTCAGTATGTAGGTGCTGAGGAGTATGGATGAAAGATCGGAAGCTTCAACATCATACTTCACTGCCAGGGCATCCACAATTGCATGAGCAGGTAGGTAGATATCCATCTTCTTTACCCATAGCTCCTGTAGGCCATCCATGTGTGTGATGTAATATGCACATCATGATCACATCTGTGTCAGTAGCCACAACTACAGCCCGTTCGTGGTGCAGATGTTCTACTGAGTATGCAATGTGGGCAAACATCCTAGTATCTGCCTCCTCATGCTTCTCACAGTTCTGGAAGCTCAACCTGGCAATCTGCTGATAACAGAACAGTGCGACTAGGATCACGGAGCCAGATCCATCCCTTGACCAAGGTTATGCCATGCGAAAAGGGAATAAGGCTGACTACTTGGCTGCAATCAAGACATCCCTTGGCAGTTCATGGTGTGAAGTGGACAGATTGCCACCATTCGACAAGCCTGTTGTAATGGTGGTTGATGCCATGGCATTCATCCAGCGTCAACAACATCTTGGTTGCAGCACCTTCCATGAACTGCAAGAAAAATACCTGAAGCAGCTCCTTAGTGGTATCCCAGACAACTGTGACTGCATCCACTTTGTTGGTGATCGATATGATGTCTCCAGCAAGATGAAGGAGTACAAGCCACATGATAGTCTTGCCTTACCTGAATGGAAAGGCTTTGTTCAAAATCCACTGAATAAAGCAAACCTGTTGAACTATATGGGAGAAGCATGGGCTGCTCAGCACAAATCACTTCCTGCTGGATGCACACTTATTCTGGGTGGACTTTTCCATGATCCTAGTCGCACTGTTCTGTTATCAGCAGATTGTCAGGTTGAGCTTCCAGAACTGTCCTGTGAGAAGCATGAGGAGGCAGATACCAGGATGTTTGCCCACATTGCATACTCAGTAGAACATCTGCACCACGAACGGGCTGTAGTTGTGGCTACTGACACAGATGTGATCATGATGTGCATATATTACATCACACACATGGATGGCCTACAAGAGCTATGGGTAAAGAAGATGGATATCTACCTACCTGCTCATGCAATTGTGGATGCCCTGGCAGTGAAGTATGATGTTGAAGCTTCCGATCTTTCATCCATACTCCTCAGCACCTACATACTGACTGGATGTAACACAGTGGGCTATCTTTACAGAAGAGGAAAAAGACGTGCCTACAAAGCTGCCGTTGATCACCTGAAAGACCCTCTGCCTCTGTGCCAATACGGTGACTCTGGGGAAAGTCTGGATGTTACACAATATGTCGTGACAGCGGCTAGACGATACATGGCTTCACTGTATGAGAGGAGTGACTTCAGTGGTAACTTGGATGCACTGCGAGCCCATCTTTTTGGCAACATCAAAGGAGACCTGCGTTGCCTTCCAACTACTGAAGACGCCTTCAAATTACACCTTCTCAGAGCCCTGCATCAGTTGGTTGTATGTAAGAGGGCACACATGTCTCAGCCAACCTACCCTGTGGCAATCAACTTTGGCAGAGAGCTTGTCAATGGTAAGCTGGTGGCAACAATGATGCTGAAGGATGCAAAACCTGCACAATACAAGCGCACCAAATATTGCCACTGCAAGAAAAGCAAGTGTGCCAGAGGATGCTCCTGTGCAAGAGCCGGTGTCAAGTATGTCATTGCCTGTCTCTGCACTGGGGACACAAAAGATGTTCACGAGTTGAACTCACACTCGAAGACAGTGACAGTGAGTGAGTTGATTAGTTAGTTGTTTTCATTTTCCTGATCATTTTCATTTTCGTGATATTAGACATAATCTTTATTTTATTCAGACAATGTTTAATTTCCTTTTTCGAGCTGTGCTCCTGCTATCATAAATAGCACAGCTCACTTCACACTAGGTGTGATATTTCAACTAACAAAGAATCAGCTGTGCACATCTGTTTATTTTATAATAAAAAAATACTTGTGTTGTTTTGAATTTGTTGTGTTACACTTTTATTTTGTGGGGGTACAGGTGTTTTCAAGAAAAAAAAAGGCTCTGGGAATTTTGAGCATAAGGGTAATAAAGTCACCACAGTTCCTTTAATTTAGGGTTGATTTTAATTAAAGAAATTGTGGAATGACTATAAAAATTGATGAAAAGAATGACACATTGGCTGATGTCATAACCCATGGCAAAGTTGATTACTATTGAAGTAAAGATGAAAGTATTGGGAAAAATGCAAAAAACGGATGCATTTTTGGTACCAAAAATGGCTATAAATCATTTGGAAAGGCTTTGTGAGTGTATTTCTGGACTTGGTGTTGTTCACATATGTGTTCTGTGTATCTGGGAATCATTTATTGACAGCCTACACAACCTACTGAGCACTTTAAGAAAATAAACCTAGTTTTTTACAATAGGCGAAAATGGGCAAAAAAATAAAGGCTTCATTATACTAAAATAGCCATAACTTTTTTTCGCGATGTTTCCGGCAGAGCAGCCCTCTTATTCTATGGACCTTAATGACCAAATTAATAGAAAAAACACAAAAAAAAAGTATAGCATGACATCACAGGTCCTCTCAAATTTTTGGTGACTGGATCCCCGACTATTCCTCCTTTCTTGCTCTGTCACAGAGGCAGAGCAAGAAAGGAGGAACCGAGCCGAGGAATTTAGGAAGCCACTGAGCCTGACGCGCCGACCACTTTTAGTTTTGACAATTTAGCGGATTTGAGGCTGAGAAAGAAAATTAAGAAAAATTAGGGTCTTATATCTCTGGCGCTTGTCAACACGATTTGTCCGCTAAGTTGGCAACACTGAGCACAGGTTGGGAAACACTGCCCTAATTCACATCATCATCACTCATGCTTATCGTTCTTTACTTCGTGCACAGACCCAAAACCAGTTTGGTGACTTTGGTCTCTAGACACTCCCTTCTTTGTGTGTTAAAACAGTCGACCATTTTGACACAACAACGACACAGAGAGAACTGAACACCATGCACTCCATTTTGCCACATTGGATTCAAGCCTAAAGATTGATATCGGGTAGGTGTTTTTAATCACTTTACTGGAACTAATGTCTAGTCTGTTTTAGGGGGCATTCCAACAGGTAGCTAAATATGTATTTTTTCCACAAACCCCTTAAAGGATCTACTGAATGTGAAGAGGGGATACCATATGTGGGGAACTACCCATAGATCCGAAGTCCCGTTAGTCCGAACATGCACTACATTCAGTAGATACCGTGATCGTTTGTGGCCAGATGTAATTTCCTGGTAATTTCTAGTAGGACTACATTTTATTAGATCACAACTTGAATCGTGATGCAAACAGCACAGGGAGTGTAATAAATAATACAATACAGGAACTTTCTAAAATAAGTAATGACAAAAAAGTCATTTCAGTAATTTGCTACTGAATTGAAAAGAGGAAAAGAAAATGAAAGGAGAAAGAAAATACTGGATTTGTGTAAAATAAATAATTTGTCTGGAATATAATGTTTGAAAACTTGTTAAAATGGTACGGTGAACCTAGCATGCAGTGATTGAATGGTATGGTGATTCAATGGTATGGTGAACCTAGCATGGTGATTCAATGGTATGGTATGGTGAGTTGAGTGAATGCTTCAAAGTCTAGTTCCATGTCCATGTCTAGTTCCAACTCCAGTAAATGTCCATTATTACAAAACCCTAAACCACATCATCAGATGCTTATCGTTCTTTACTTCGTGCACACACACACGCACGCGCACGCACGCACGCACGCACGCACACACACACACACACACACACACACACACACACACACACACACACCAGGCGCGGCGATATAGGAGAGGCAGTAGTCTTTGTGTCTGTCTCTGATTGGCTTACGCTGAAATCTAGAACCAAATTCCAATACCCTAAATCTCGGCCACTCCATCACTCCAGCGTGGCATTATGGTGTTATGGTGAAATATGTGACCTGCTGAAATATGTGACCATCTTGTGGACTTCACATAATGGAAGTCTTTAAATACGTTGCCAGAATACCGCTAGATTGAACTCTGCTAATAAACAAACCGCAACGATTTACATTCAGACACTGACATTATGTGATTGTCTACAGTGTATTTCCTGTGGAAATATGTGACAATCGTGTAGAGTCTACACGATTGTCACATATTTCCACAGGTCACCAATTCCACCGTAACACCACCATGCTGGCTTGAGCCAGTGTGAGTCAGGGAGTGGCCGAGATTTTGCAAACAGCAAACATTTCCTCTCTTTTTTTTAAAGATTTTTTTTTGGCTTTTGTGCCTTTGCTGATAGTTACAGTGAAGACAGACAGGAAAGAGGGAGAGAGAGAAGGGGAGAGACATGCAGCAAAGGTCGTCATGAACGGGACTCGAACAAGCGACGAGCGAGAGTGACAATAAGAGCCTATTATGTGGCATTATGTGGCATGCGCCTGGACTAGGCCAGCATTGACTGTTTCCTGGTGTATTGTGACTGTAATCTTGACAGGTTTCCTGAAGACCAAAGATGAGTCGGTGTGAGGAGAGAGAGGAGGAAGGAGCTGACAAACATCACATCCACAGAGCAGGGCCTCCATCTGTGTCTATGAAGAGTCATGAACCTCCTGACTTCAGTAATGAACCTGGACCTCCAGATACAACGTATGTAAATCCTATACAATTCAAGGTTCAATGCTGTACTTTATTCTTCCATCTTGTGTACACTACAGGTATATAAGAGTAAAACTTGGCTTCCTTCAGACAATGCAGCAGCATTATATACACAACACTATAATACAACTATGTGATCTCATGCTAATAAGTTACATGAATGACAAAAACAAGACGTAACATCTAATAATGTTGTATCAATCCTGTTCAAAGTTAATCTACAGATTGTAAGTTACTGTGTGTGCAGTTTGTGAATGAAGTGGTAGAAATCAGTGTGGTGTTCAGTAGACAGGCTGGCTGCTTGTGTGCATGTATAGTATGTGAACAGTAATATGTACAGTATGCAAAAAGCCATGTTTAAACTATCACCCGTTATTGTATTGTATATTTAGTAAGTATTGTACAGTGACAACTAAAGTCTCTGTAATGTTTATGTTGTACTAATAAAGGGATTTAAGATTAATCTATATGGCTCTGCCTCCTACTGACTGCCTAGTCCTAATCTGGTGTACTTGTGCCCCCTCTTGGCCAGGCCCTGTAACTACAGTATTTTACATGCCTAGTAAAACCACAACATAACAATTTATATAATGTTTTTTGCAATTTTAGTTTTCTTTTCGCTGCAATGTTGTGAGAGGAAACTAAAAGATGTTACCCTTGTATAAATAAAATGAAATGTAACAATAACACGAATAAAAAAAAAGAATTGACAATGTCATTCACACAAACAATGTTATGATTCCAGAAGTCTGTACCGCAGAGCAGAGTCTCCAACACCCAGCTACATGTCTATGAAGAGTGACATGTCTACAGGACTTCCTCATGACTTCAGTAATGAACCTGGACCTCCACACACACAGTATGTGAATCCTCCTGTACAATATACACACTATGGTCCTCTCCTCATTCACAAAGGAGAAATACGCCACAGCGTAACTGATGCGTAAACAGATGCGTAATGATATCGTATTTATCCGTCCGATCAAGCTGCGATTTGCTCCCGTGATATTCAGGGAACCTGCGTGGTTTAATCACTTCATTTGTGCGGATCGCTGAGTGTATCCTTTCGGCATTTTTCCCAAGCGATTCGCCTGGTGTCGCTTGGTTAGTTGGAACATCCACGCCCATTCTACACCATATAAGGCAACAGGAAATCTCGAAATACGTCATCATAGCCTGCACAGAGGATTCCAAAACTTTAAATTATATACAACAGACGCGATGAGCTTGTAGAGCAGTTAATTTTGACAGGAGGGTCTCTGCACGGACAGATCTTCAAGCAAACAGCGTGAGTTGTATATAATTATAAACGAAACTTGCCAACTTGGCACGCATTGCTTCACCCCTTGTTAAATGTCAGAACGTTAATAGTTAACTGATGTTAGTTACTTTCACATAATGAGAAAGAAGTTAATTTGTACTGTTCAGCACACGACCAAATGCTATATTACAACTCGGCAATGATAAAAGCCCTTACTGATGAATGCACTGCAGGGTTATATAAAAAAGAACAATTGCACACTCGCCTGCAGAAGTAAAATAGATATCTGATACTTTTTGTTATCAGAGCTGCTTTGATTCATGCGGGGAATAGATTAATATCATCTCACTGTCATCTGTCTGAATGCCATGTGGAGAATGGATTTGTTCTGATCATGGACAGGTAGGCATATAGCTATTTAAATGTTCAACCATATACAGTACGGCGGGTAGCCTATATCCTCTTTGTCAGATCCTCTTCGTCAGTGCAGGTTCATTGCATGATGTCCCCCCCCACACACACACAAACACACACACACACACACACACACACACACACACACACACACACAGTCAGACTGACTCAAAGGAGCTCCATAACAAAACAATTTAAATAGGCCTACTGCAGGCATTACTACACTAAACAACGTTGGATCCGTACAGTGCAGAATGCAGATAAGTGTATGTTCTTATTATAATTGTGAGTTTGTTTTTTAACATGCAGCGTGAGTCAGCGAGAGCCGATCTACAAGCTCACAACGCGTTGCACTGCAAGTAGAAAGCTGTCAAGTGAGCAGCACAATCGCGCATGCTAGAAATATCCTAATATATAAATAAAAAGGTGTCGGGCTTGCAGGGGCAGTTTCTGTATGGGACTTTAGGCTAACTTGCCTCTAGAATGCATGCATTTAGGCATACAAGTGCATACAAGTGCACTCGGCTTTTATATATAGGCTATCATTTCTTTGTGCTGAACAAAGTTGGGGACACATGCCTACATATTTTATCTGAGATTTGGGAACCATTTATTGATTAAGCATGAAGACTAAAGCCTTCTGAATAAATATACGCAAGCGTATGCCTTCTACGCCATAGTGAGAGGTTTTTGCGGAGTTTCCGACCAACCAACGTCACCGTCAAGTTCACAGAGATATCCATGAATTCCGAATGAATGCCTGTCCGCTCACGTTAAGCTCACGTTACGTAACGTTATGAGCGTAAACGCCTTTGTGACAACATTATACAATATACACACTATATGGTCCTCATTCACAACGGCGTTTATGCTAATATCGTGAGCAGAGCTTGAGTGGACAGGCATTTACGTGGATTCCCACATTTCGTGGGAATTCATGGCCATCTCCGTGAACTTGACGGTGACGTTGGTTGGACGGAAACTCTGCTGATATCCGTGTCAGCTCCAGGGTGGTGTAAAGGGCATACGGCCTGCGTATATTTATTCAGAAGGCTTTAGTCTTCATGCTCAATCAATAAAAAGTTCCCAAATCTCAGATAAAATATCTAGGCATGTGTCCCCAACATTGGTCAGCACATAAAAAACGATAGCGTATATAAAAGCCAAGTATCACTTATATATCTGTCATGCATATGCAGTATGCCTACTGTATATGCATGCATTCTAGAGGCATTGGTCAATGAAGTTAGCCTAGAGTCCCATACAGAAACTGCAAGCCTGAGCCTTTTTATTTATTTATTAGGATATACAGTATATGCGGCTCACGATCTCAGCAGCCTTCTAGCCTACTCGCAGTGCAACGCGTTGTGAGCTTGTGGATCGGCTGCATGTTAAGAAACAAACTCACAATTAGGCTATAATAAGAACATGCACTTATATCTGCATTGTACAAATCTCATGTTGTTTCGTGTATAGTAATGCCTGCAGTAGGCCGTTTTTATAATAATGTATATTGGTCACATGCGGACGCCCCAGTGGCACACAGAATATATCCAACTCTTACCTTGATCAGGCTTGATGTTGGATCGGATGAAATATAGTGCAAAAACGGATTAATCCCAAAAGAAAAAAAGAGCCAACACCGCATGGTCCGGTGGATTAAATATGTCCTGTGTTTCCAAATCAGACAGTGCAGGGCAGGGAATCAATCACCCCAGTAATCAATAAATCAAATAGGCCAAAGGAAAATGATCAGATTTTATAACCCTGCAGTGCATGGCAATTCATCAGTAAGGGCTTTTATCATTGGCGAGTTTTAATATAGTATTTGGTCGTGTGGTGAACTGTACAAATTAACTTCTTTCTCATTATGTGAAACAGTGAAAGTAACAGTAACTGTAACATCAGTTAACTTATTAACGTAATTTATTAACTTATTTAACAATGATTGAAGCAATGCGTGCCAAGTTGGCAAGTTTTGTTTATAATTATATAGGCCTACATATAACTTGCGCTGTTTGCTTGAAGATCTGTCTGTGCAGAGACCTGCCTGTCAAAAGTAACTGCTCTACAAGCTCATCGCGGTTCACTGTTGTATAACTTGATCTGTGCAGGCTATGATGACGTATTTTGATATTTCCTGTTGCCTTATATGGTGTGGAATGGGCGTGGATGTTCCATCAAACAGGGCGACACCAGGCGAATCGCTTGGTAAAAATGCGGAACGGGTACATCCGGCGATCCACACAAAGTGATTACACCAGTTTCCCTGAATAACACGGGACCTAATCGTAGCTTGAGAGGTAGGATATTACGCATCTCATTTACACCTGTGCGTACATTTCCGTTGTGAATGAGGACCTATAACACTATACAATATAGTACACCCTGGTCATCATTCACAACGAAAATGTACGCACAGGTGTAAAGGAGATGCGTAATGATATCGTATTTATCCGTCCTCTCAAGCTACGATTAGGTCCCGTGTTATTCAGGGAAGCTGGTGTAATTGTGACCAAGGCCGAATCAGCCACACAGTATTTTGGCAATAGAATATTCTTTATCGTTATTACTTTATAAGACATACAACCATTAATTATTTGAGGTGCACTATTTAAAGTGTGAAAGGTATCAATGTTGTACAACCTACCCTATTGAGTGAATAAACCTGGGACTATGCCACCGTTTTATTAATTGAAGAGCAACAGAAACTCTTTTGTCATTCTTATTCTTAGCTTTAGTTTGTTCAAGGACACACTAGGTTCACGTTTTATCAGGTAAGAGAGCAAAAACCATAAATAGGCGGAGAGAGACTGACACTGAATCATGGATGAAAAATATAGCAGAGGTAAAATAGATATCCGATTTTTTTTTTTTAAATCAGAGCTGCATTGATTCATCCGTCTTTTAGATTGATATCATCTCACTGTCATCTGTCTGAATGCAGAATGGATGTGTTCTGATCATGGACACCTATAGGCCTATATATATATATATCAGATGTAAGTGCAGGTTCATTTCATATGACGTCGTCATATTAAAATGATTCGTGGGACATTGTAGTAGCCTACAGCCTACACAGTTGCTCTTGCCCATATTATAATGAATTAAGGTGATCTGGCTTAAAACTATGACTGGCCGAATTGCACTGATGCCATAATGTGGACTTCTATTTTTTTAGAGGGCTAATTAGCCCTAGTGATTGCTGTCTGTCTGTCAGACCGGCATGTCTGTGAACCCAGGGCTCGAAATTAACTTTTCTTGGTAGCACCAGTGCTCCCAAATTAAAAAGTTAGTAGCACTAGCAAAACATTTGGAGCACCTACCCAAAATGTAAGGAGCACAGACAATATATATCACGCAATACATTGTATTAATAAAACAGTATAACTCAGTAGACCAATTTACACTTGTAAACATCTCCATTTCAGTGCATTAGTCACGTGCATACCTAACCGTGGCATTAAGACATTGCATTTCTGAGCACTGAGCACTGCAGAGTTCATCACATGCCGGGTTAAGGTTTAACAATAAAATATGAAACTTATTTATTCAGACCATGGAGAAAGCCTCGTTTTTCTTTTTTAACACATTGCACTTAAAATTAACTTTGTATGCCAATTTATTCAGTCCACCATAAACATTTTCCCTTCCCTTTTTTGCTACAGCTTGTCCCCACAGGTCTCAATATTTGCTATTGAGAATGAAAGAGATTAGATCAAATGTCCACCAAATATGACGTATGATGATATATAATGACAAGAGCACCTCAGTTCACATGGGTGTGATTTTTAACTCATGCATTGTCCTGGGGCCAGGATTAATAATTTGGTCTCCTGACTCTCAGTCCCTCCCTCTCCCATCCATCTCTTCACGGGCAGCTGTGTTCTGCACTAGCTGTAAACGCCTGAGTGATGCCTGGTCGATGCCAATATACAAAGAGTTGCAATAATCTATTCTTGATGAAATCAAAGCATGGATAACCATCTCCAGCTGTTTTTAGGGGAGGTAGGATTTGACCGTGGCGATGATTGGAATTTGGAAGAAGAGAGTTTTAACGACGGAGCTGATTTGTTTTTTAAGTTTAAAATCTTTATCGAAAATAAAACCAAGAGGGGGGACAGTGGCACAGTCGGTAGTGTT
Organism: Protomyctophum bolini; assembly: GCF_963924005.1. Lineage (NCBI taxonomy): Eukaryota > Metazoa > Chordata > Actinopteri > Myctophiformes > Myctophidae > Protomyctophum > Protomyctophum bolini. The sequence continues at coordinate 41,222,102 of NC_137877.1, read as the reverse complement.
GTCGCCTCACAGCTAGAAGATGCTGGGTTCGATTCCCGCTGTGGGCGCTGGGGGCATGTTCTCTCCTCTGCGTCATCAATGCCCATACCCGAGGTGGGGTTAGCGAAAGGGCCCTTCTGTGTGGAGTTTGTATGTTCTCCCCGTGACCCCTAGGGTAGGTACCCTCACATGTTCTCCCCGTGTCCCCTAGGGTATAGGTACCCTCACATGTTCTCCCCGTGTCCCCTAGGGTATAGTACCCTCACATGTTCTCCCCGTGTCCCCTAGGGTAGGTACCCTCACATGTTCTCCCCGTGACCCCTAGGGTAGGTAGCCTCACAAAAACATGCAGTAATCCTGGTCAGAAAGTGTGAAAGAGATAACTGTTACAATTGCGCAATTCAACAGACCCATTCAGGATTCTAAAAACGCCATCTCAATCCTGACCTAAGTTTTAAGTGTTTTAAGTGTGTTGTCTTTATCTCCTTGGGCAAATCATTCCATTGCACCGTTTGTACTACATGGAATACAAGCTACTGTTATGCTAATTACTGTCTGTTATTTACTTAGTATTATTCCTAGTAGTATTATTCACTGTCCCTATTGTTTATGTATTGTTATTTCTGTCTGTATGATTCCAGAAGTGTCCACCACAGAGCAGAGTCTCCAACTCCCAGCCTTCTGTCTGTGAAGAGTGACTGGTCTAAACCAGGAAATCCTCCTGACTTCAGTAACGAACCTGGACCTCCTGATTCACAGTATGTCAACCCTCCTATAAATATATACAACACTATTTACACTGTAACACTATACAATATACACTATAACACTGTACAATATACACTATAACATATTTTATACTGACGGTGAGATGGCGGGCAGCTGTGTTCTGCACTAGCTGTAAACGCCTGAGTGATGCCTGGTCGATGCCAATATACAAAGAGTTGCAATAATCTATTCTTGATGAAATCAAAGCATGGATAACCATCTCCAGCTGTTTTTAGGGGAGGTAGGATTTGACCGTGGCGATGATTGGAATTTGGAAGAAGAGTTTTAACGACGGAGCTGATTGTTTATTAAGTTTAAAATCTTTATCAAAAATAAAACCAAGAGGGGGGACAGTGGCACAGTCGGTAGTGTTGTCGCCTCACAGCTAGAAGATCCTGGGTTCGATTCCCGCTGTGGGCGCTGGGGGCGTGTTCTCTCCTCTGCGTCATCAATGCCCATACCCGAGGCGGGGTTGACGAAAGGGCCTTTCTGTGTGGAGTTTGTATGTTCTCCCCGTTTCCCCTAGGGTATAGTACCCTCACATGTTCTCACGTGTCCCCTAGGGTAGGTACCCTCACATGTTCTCCCCGTGTCCCCTAGGGTAGGTACCCTCACATGTTCTCCCCGTGACCCCTAGGGTATAGGTACCCTCACATGTTCTCCCCGTGACCCCTAGGGTAGGTACCCTCACATGTTCTCCCCGTGTCCTCTAGGGTAGGTACCCTCACATGTTCTCCCCGTGTCCCCTAGGGTAGGTACCCTCGCATGTTCTCCCCGTGTCCTCTAGGGTAGGTACCCTCACATGTTCTCCCCGTGACCCCTAGGGTAGATAGCCTCACAAAAACATGCAGTAATCCTGGTCGGAATGTGTGAAAGAGATAACTGTTAAAATTGCTCAATTCAACAGACCCATTCAGGATTCTAAAAACGCCATCTCAATCCTGACCTAAGTTTTAAGTGTTTTAAGTGTGTTTGTCTTTATCTCCTTGGGCAAATCATTCCATTGCACCGTTTGTACTACATGGAATACAAGCTACTGTTATGCTAATTACTGTCTGTTATTTACTTAGTATTATTTCTAGTAGTATTATTCACTGTCTCTATTGTTTATGTATTGTTTTTTCTGTCTGTATGATTCCAGAAGTGTCCACCACAGAGCAGGGTCTCCAACTCCCAGCCTTCTGTCTGTGAAGAGTGACTGGTCTAAACCAGGAAATCCTCCTGACTTCAGTAACGAACCTGGACCTCCTGATTCACAGTATGTCAACCCTCCTATAAATATATATAACACTATAACACTGTAACACTATACAATATACACTATAACACTATACAATATACACTATAACATATTTTTTACTGACGGTGAGATGGCGGGAAGCTGTGTTCTGCACTAGCTGTAAACGCCTGAGTGATGCCTGGTCGATGCCAATATACAGAGTTGCAATAATCTATTCATGATGAAATCAAAGCATGGATAACCATCTCCAGCTGTTTTTAGGGGAGGTAGGATTTGACCGTGGCGATGATTGGAATTTGGAAGAAGAGCGTTTTAACGACGGAGCTGATTTGTTTTTTAAGTTTAAAATCTTTATCAAAAATAAAACCAAGAGGGGGGACAGTGGCACAGTCGGTAGTGTTGTCGCCTCACAGCTAGAAGATCCTGGGTTCGATTCCCGCTGTGGGCGCTGGGGGCGTGTTCTCTCCTCTGCGTCATCAATGCCCATACCCGAGGCGGGGTTAGCGAAAGGGCCTTTCTGTGTGGAGTTTGTATGTTCTCCCCCTTTCCCCTAGGGTATAGTACCCTCACATGTTCTCCCCGTGTCCCCTAGGGTAGGTACCCTCACATGTTCTCCCCGTGTCCCCTAGGGTATAGTACCCTCACATGTTCTCCCCGTGTCCCCTAGGGTATAGGTACCCTCACATGTTCTCCCCGTGTCCCCTAGGGTAGGTACCCTCACATGTTCTCCCCGTGTCCCCTAGGGTAGGTACCCTCACATGTTCTCCCCGTGACCCCTAGGGTAGGTACCCTCACATGTTCTCCAAGTGACCCCTAGGGTAGGTAGCCTCACAAAAACATGCAGTAATCCTGGTCGGAATGTGTGAAAGAGATAACTGTTACAATTGCTCAATTCAACAGACCCATTCAGGATTCTAAAAACGCCATCTCAATCCTGACCTAAGTTTTAAGTGTTTTAAGTGTGTTGTCTTTATCTCCTTGGGCAAATCATTCCATTGCACCGTTTGTACTACATGGAATACAAGCTACTGTTATGCTAATTACTGTCTGTTATTTACTTAGTATTATTTCTAGTAGTATTATTCACTGTCTCTATTGTTTATGTATTGTTTTTTCTGTCTGTATGATTCCAGAAATGTCCACCACAGAGCAGAGTCTCCAACTCCCAGCCTTCTGTCTGTGAAGAGTGACTGGTCTAAACCAGGAAATCCTCCTGACTTCAGTAACGAACCTGGACCTCCTGATTCACAGTATGTCAACCCTCCTATAAATATATACAACACTATTTACACTGTAACACTATACAATATACACTATAACACTGTACAATATACACTATAACATATTTTATACTGACGGTGAGATGGCGGGCAGCTGTGTTCTGCACTAGCTGTAAACGCCTGAGTGATGCCTGGTCGATGCCAATATACAAAGAGTTGCAATAATCTATTCTTGATGAAATCAAAGCATGGATAACCATCTCCAGCTGTTTTTAGGGGAGGTAGGATTTGACCGTGGCGATGATTGGAATTTGGAAGAAGAGAGTTTTAACGACGGAGCTGATTGTGTATTAATTTTAAAATCTTTATCAAAAATAAAACCAAGAGAGGGGACAGTGGCACAGTCGGTAGTGTTGTCGCCTCACAGCTAGAAGATCCTGGGTTCGATTCCCGCTGGGGGCGCTGGGGGCGTGTTCTCTCCTCTGCGTCATCAATGCCCATACCCGAGGCGGGGTTGGCGAAAGGGCCTTTCTGTGTGGAGTTTGTATGTTCTCCCCGTTTCCCCTAGGGTATAGTACCCTCACATGTTCACCCGTGTCCCCTAGGGTAGGTACCCTCACATGTTCTCCCCGTGACCCCTAGGGTAGGTACCCTCACATGTTCTCCCTGTGACCCCTAGGGTAGGTACCGTCACATGTTCTCCCCGTGACCCCTAGGGTATAGGTACCCTCACATGTTCTCCCCGTGTCCTCTAGGGTAGGTACCCTCACATGTTCTCCCCGTGTCCCCTAGGGTAGGTACCCTCGCATGTTGTCCCCGTGTCCCCTAGGGTAGGTACCCTCGCATGTTCTCCCCGTGACCCCTAGGGTAGGTACCCTCACATGTTCTCCCCGTGACCCCTAGGGTAGGTAGCCTCACAAAAACATGCAGTAATCCTGGTCGGAATGTGTGAAAGAGATAACTGTTAAAATTGCTCAATTCAACAGACCCATTCAGGATTCTAAAAACGCCATCTCAATCCTGACCTAAGTTTTAAGTGTTTTAAGTGTGTTGTCTTTATCTCCTTGGGCAAATCATTCCATTGCACCGTTTGTACTACATGGAATACAAGCTACTTTTATGCTAATTACTGTCTGTTATTTACTTAGTATTATTTCTAGTAGTATTATTCACTGTCTCTATTGTTTATGTATTGTTTTTTCTGTCTGTATGATTCCAGAAGTGTCCACCACAGAGCAGAGTCTCCAACTCCCAGCCTTCTGTCTGTGAAGAGTGACTGGTCTAAACCAGGAAATCCTCCTGACTTCAGTAACGAACCTGGACCTCCTGATTCACAGTATGTCAACCCTCCTATAAATATATACAACACTATAACACTGTAACACTATACAATATACACTATAACACTATACAATATACACTATAACATATTTTTTACTGACGGTGAGATGGCGGGAAGCTGTGTTCTGCACTAGCTGTAAACGCCTGAGTGATGCCTGGTCGATGCCAATATACAGAGTTGCAATAATCTATTCATGATGAAATCAAAGCATGGATAACCATCTCCAGCTGTTTTTAGGGGAGGTAGGATTTGACCGTGGCGATGATTGGAATTTGGAAGAAGAGCGTTTTAACGACGGAGCTGATTTGTTTTTTAAGTTTAAAATCTTTATCAAAAATATAACCAAGAGGGGGGACAGTGGCACAGTCGGTAGTGTTGTCGCCTCACAGCTAGAAGATCCTGGGTTCGATTCCCGCTGTGGGCGCTGGGGGCGTGTTCTCTCCTCTGCGTCATCAATGCCCATACCCGAGGCGGGGTTAGCGAAAGGGCCCTTCTGTGTGGAGTTTGTATGTTCTCCCCCTTTCCCCTAGGGTATAGTACCCTCACATGTTCTCCCCGTGTCCCCTAGGGTAGGTACCCTCACATGTTCTCCCCGTGTCCCCTAGGGTATAGGTACCCTCACATGTTCTCCCCGTGTCCCCTAGGGTAGGTACCCTCACATGTTCTCCCCGTGTCCCCTAGGGTAGGTACCCTCACATGTTCTCCCCGTGACCCCTAGGGTAGGTAGCCTCACAAAAACATGCAGTAATCCTGGTCGGAATGTGTGAAAGAGATAACTGTTACAATTGCGCAATTCAACAGACCCATTCAGGATTCTAAAAACGCCATCTCAATCCTGACCTAAGTTTTAAGTGTTTTAAGTGTGTTGTCTTTATCTCCTTGGGCAAATCATTCCATTGCACCGTTTGTACTACATGGAATACAAGCTACTGTTATGCTAATTACTGTCTGTTATTTACTTAGTATTATTTCTAGTAGTATTATTCACTGTCTCTATTGTTTATGTATTGTTTTTTCTGTCTGTATGATTCCAGAAATGTCCACCACAGAGCAGAGTCTCCAACTCCCAGCCTTCTGTCTGTGAAGAGTGACTGGTCTAAACCAGGAAATCCTCCTGACTTCAGTAACGAACCTGGACCTCCTGATTCACAGTATGTCAACCCTCCTATAAATATATACAACACTATTTACACTGTAACACTATACAATATACACTATAACACTGTACAATATACACTATAACATATTTTATACTGACGGTGAGATGGCGGGCAGCTGTGTTCTGCACTAGCTGTAAACGCCTGAGTGATGCCTGGTCGATGCCAATATACAAAGAGTTGCAATAATCTATTCTTGATGAAATCAAAGCATGGATAACCATCTCCAGCTGTTTTTAGGGGAGGTAGGATTTGACCGTGGCGATGATTGGAATTTGGAAGAAGAGAGTTTTAACGACGGAGCTGATTGTGTATTAATTTTAAAATCTTTATCAAAAATAAAACCAAGAGAGGGGACAGTGGCACAGTCGGTAGTGTTGTCGCCTCACAGCTAGAAGATCCTGGGTTCGATTCCCGCTGGGGGCGCTGGGGGCGTGTTCTCTCCTCTGCGTCATCAATGCCCATACCCGAGGCGGGGTTGGCGAAAGGGCCTTTCTGTGTGGAGTTTGTATGTTCTCCCCGTTTCCCCTAGGGTATAGTACCCTCACATGTTCACCCGTGTCCCCTAGGGTAGGTACCCTCACATGTTCTCCCCGTGACCCCTAGGGTAGGTACCCTCACATGTTCTCCCTGTGACCCCTAGGGTAGGTACCGTCACATGTTCTCCCCGTGACCCCTAGGGTATAGGTACCCTCACATGTTCTCCCCGTGTCCTCTAGGGTAGGTACCCTCACATGTTCTCCCCGTGTCCCCTAGGGTAGGTACCCTCGCATGTTGTCCCCGTGTCCCCTAGGGTAGGTACCCTCGCATGTTCTCCCCGTGACCCCTAGGGTAGGTACCCTCACATGTTCTCCCCGTGACCCCTAGGGTAGGTAGCCTCACAAAAACATGCAGTAATCCTGGTCGGAATGTGTGAAAGAGATAACTGTTAAAATTGCTCAATTCAACAGACCCATTCAGGATTCTAAAAACGCCATCTCAATCCTGACCTAAGTTTTAAGTGTTTTAAGTGTGTTGTCTTTATCTCCTTGGGCAAATCATTCCATTGCACCGTTTGTACTACATGGAATACAAGCTACTTTTATGCTAATTACTGTCTGTTATTTACTTAGTATTATTTCTAGTAGTATTATTCACTGTCTCTATTGTTTATGTATTGTTTTTTCTGTCTGTATGATTCCAGAAGTGTCCACCACAGAGCAGAGTCTCCAACTCCCAGCCTTCTGTCTGTGAAGAGTGACTGGTCTAAACCAGGAAATCCTCCTGACTTCAGTAACGAACCTGGACCTCCTGATTCACAGTATGTCAACCCTCCTATAAATATATACAACACTATAACACTGTAACACTATACAATATACACTATAACACTATACAATATACACTATAACATATTTTTTACTGACGGTGAGATGGCGGGAAGCTGTGTTCTGCACTAGCTGTAAACGCCTGAGTGATGCCTGGTCGATGCCAATATACAGAGTTGCAATAATCTATTCATGATGAAATCAAAGCATGGATAACCATCTCCAGCTGTTTTTAGGGGAGGTAGGATTTGACCGTGGCGATGATTGGAATTTGGAAGAAGAGCGTTTTAACGACGGAGCTGATTTGTTTTTTAAGTTTAAAATCTTTATCAAAAATATAACCAAGAGGGGGGACAGTGGCACAGTCGGTAGTGTTGTCGCCTCACAGCTAGAAGATCCTGGGTTCGATTCCCGCTGTGGGCGCTGGGGGCGTGTTCTCTCCTCTGCGTCATCAATGCCCATACCCGAGGCGGGGTTAGCGAAAGGGCCCTTCTGTGTGGAGTTTGTATGTTCTCCCCCTTTCCCCTAGGGTATAGTACCCTCACATGTTCTCCCCGTGTCCCCTAGGGTAGGTACCCTCACATGTTCTCCCCGTGTCCCCTAGGGTATAGGTACCCTCACATGTTCTCCCCGTGTCCCCTAGGGTAGGTACCCTCACATGTTCTCCCCGTGTCCCCTAGGGTAGGTACCCTCACATGTTCTCCCCGTGACCCCTAGGGTAGGTAGCCTCACAAAAACATGCAGTAATCCTGGTCGGAATGTGTGAAAGAGATAACTGTTACAATTGCGCAATTCAACAGACCCATTCAGGATTCTAAAAACGCCATCTCAATCCTGACCTAAGTTTTAAGTGTTTTAAGTGTGTTGTCTTTATCTCCTTGGGCAAATCATTCCATTGCACCGTTTGTACTACATGGAATACAAGCTACTGTTATGCTAATTACTGTCTGTTATTTACTTAGTATTATTTCTAGTAGTATTATTCACTGTCTCTATTGTTTATGTATTGTTTTTTCTGTCTGTATGATTCCAGAAATGTCCACCACAGAGCAGAGTCTCCAACTCCCAGCCTTCTGTCTGTGAAGAGTGACTGGTCTAAACCAGGAAATCCTCCTGACTTCAGTAACGAACCTGGACCTCCTGATTCACAGTATGTCAACCCTCCGATAAATATATACAACACTATTTACACTGTAACACTATACAATATACACTATAACACTATACAATATGCACTATAACATATTTTATACTGACGGTGAGATGGCGGGCAGCTGTGTTCTGCACTAGCTGTAAACGCCTGAGTGATGCCTGGTCGATGCCAATATACAAAGAGTTGCAATAATCTATTCTTGATGAAATCAAAGCATGGATAACCATCTCCAGCTGTTTTTAGGGGAGGTAGGATTTGACCGTGGCGATGATTGGAATTTGGAAGAAGAGAGTTTTAACGACGGAGCTGATTTGTTTATTAAGTTTAAAATCTTTATCAAAAATAAAACCAAGAGAGGGGACAGTGGCACAGTCGGTAGTGTTGTCGCCTCACAGCTAGAAGATCCTGGGTTCGATTCCCGCTGTGGGCGCTGGGGGCGTGTTCTCTCCTCTGCGTCATCAATGCCCATACCCGAGGCGGGGTTGGCGAAAGGGCCTTTCTGTGTGGAGTTTGTATGTTCTCCCCGTTTCCCCTAGGGTATAGTACCCTCACATGTTCTCCCGTGTCCCCTAGGGTAGGTACCCTCACATGTTCTCCCTGTGACCCCTAGGGTAGGTACCCTCACATGTTCTCCCTGTGACCCCTAGGGTAGGTACCCTCACATGTTCTCCCCGTGACCCCTAGGGTAGGTAGCCTCACAAAAACATGCAGTAATCCTAGTCGGAATGTGTGAAAGAGATAACTGTTAAAATTGCTCAATTCAACAGACCCATTCAGGATTCTAAAAACGCCATCTCAATCCTGACCTAAGTTTTAAGTGTTTTAAGTGTGTTGTCTTTATCTCCTTGGTCAAATCATTCCATTGCACCGTTTGTACTACATGGAATACAAGCTACTGTTATGCTAATTACTGTCTGTTATTTACTTAGTATTATTTCTAGTAGTATTATTCACTGTCTCTATTGTTTATGTATTGTTTTTTCTGTCTGTATGATTCCAGAAGTGTCCACCACAGAGCAGAGTCTCCAACTCCCAGCCTTCTGTCTGTGAAGAGTGACTGGTCTAAACCAGGAAATCCTCCTGACTTCAGTAACGAACCTGGACCTCCTGATTCACAGTATGTCAACCCTCCTATAAATATATACAACACTATAACACTGTAACACTATACAATATACACTATAACACTATACAATATACACTATAACATATTTTATACTGACGGTGAGATGGCGGGCAGCTGTGTTCTGCACTAGCTGTAAACGCCTGAGTGATGCCTGGTCGATGCGAGTTGCAATAATCTATTCTTGATGAAATCAAAGCATGGATAACCATCTCCAGCTGTTTTTAGGGGAGGTAGGATTTGACCGTGGCGATGATTGGAATTTGGAAGAAGAGAGTTTTAAAATCTTTATCAAAAATAAAACAAGAGGTGGCACAGTCTGTAGTGTTGTCGCCTCACAGCTAGAAGATCCTGGCTTCGATTCCCGCTGTGGGCGAGTTTGTATGTTCTCCTGTTTCCCCTAGGGTAGGTACCCTCACATGTTCTCCCCGTGTCCCCTAGGGTTGGTACCCTCACATGTTCTCCCCGTGTACCCTAGGGTAGGTACCCTCACATGTTCTCCCAGTGACCCCTAGGGTAGGTACCCTCACATGTTCTCCCCGTGTCCCTAGGGTAGGTACCCTCACATGTTCTCCCCGTGTCCCTAGGGTAGGTACTGTGGAATCTCTGTGACCAAGGACCAGGCGGGACAGGGAATTGCAGCAGTTTCAACAGCATTTTATTTCATCAACAAGGAAATTATATTACAGGCAGAAGGAGAAACCCCCAGTAGGTTTCTGGGCAAATTATATTCCACACAAATGTCTGTTCCACAGGCGTTTTCCTCAGCCTGGAGGAGGAGGATGAGAACAGAGCATTAGATTTCAATTCAGTATATACAGTCTCTGATAGCACGCTCCTCACTGGAGGGCTCTGTTTAACACGATAAGACGGGGCGGGGTTCCCTTGCTTCGGGTGACGTCATCAGTCTTTATCTTTAACTGTAGCGGGTCTTCTCTCCCGATAGCGGGGGTTCAGCTCCGATAGAGCATAAATCTTCAGGCCGTTCTCGGCAAATCAAATGAGCGACTGTATGCCAGACAGTGCTCAATATAATATTGATAATAACAGGTTTCTTTACGACCTTTATTATAGAGGTTTCAGCGTCACCGTCGCTGTGGCGGGGCTGCCTTCCTCCCGCAGCGAGATGTGTGGAAATGGAACTCCTGTTCCTTTATTGTTTTAATCGTACAGTCCGATAGTCTCTGTCGCTCTGTCGTTTCCTGGAGCGTTCCTAAGAGCCTGTGGTGAGAGGAGAGTGACAGTCAACACATGCAGGAATATACACACACATGAATGGGTGGTGGTGGAAGTGTGTGTGTCTTCTTACCTCCCGACGGTATTTGCTGTGCGTGCCTCCGTGAGCGTGTGTGTGAACCAGCCGCTGTCAGACTCAGAACTGAATCTTCCTTTTATACTGCGGGTGTGGCCGATGGCTGATTTGGGTGTGGTCGTTCCATCGTCTCAATCTGGCGGAGGGGGAGGTTTGGCACGTAGACATTCCCTACTACGAGGCCGAGGGCGGGCCTAGCTGCCCGAGGCGTCGTCTGTCTGACAGCGTGTCTGGTTGCCCTGGCAACGCACTTACCATGTTCTCCCCGTGTCCTAGGGTAGGCAAAACATGCAGTAATCCTGGTCGGAATGTGTTAAAGGTCCAATGACATGCCCCGAAATTAATATGGGTGGTACAGTACATCACGTGGTCTGACTGAAAACAGTTTGAAAGCGTTCGCGATGGGCTACGGCGCTAGCAACAAGTGGCTACTAGGTCAGGCTAGCGTTTTTGACGGTACATTTAGCGTCATATTGGTTATAAATGTAATTGAAAATATATATTTTTTCGCCCGAAACTCCCGCCCGAAAGAATGCAATTGAGGTTGGCGTGGGTTTTTTAGGGGAACTGCAGCACAAGTGCAAATTTCGGACTCGAGTCCCACGTTCCCCCGGACACCAACAACCCTGTCTGCCCGCTCTGAGTAGAGCCCTGAGCCCCGCAGCGCGACTACTGTTCTCTTCCCTTTCTTTCTTCCCCTCTCAGCCGCAGGCTGACTGTACACCCACTGTAATACCGTAGTCAGTTACCACAACATTGTTCAAGTGAACTATACGTGTGTTTGTTTGTATTCATTGTAATAATCAATATCGCTATGATGAATTATCGGCCTGGTTGTCCGAGCCGAGTGGGGAGGGGGGCGCTCTTTCTCTCTCTCTCTCTCTCTCTCTCTCTCTCTCTCTCTCTCTCTCTCTCTCTCACACACACACACACACACACACAGCCCAGTTCACTGCGTGCTGTGTGTGTGCTATGAACAGCCTGCACTGCAGCCTGCATGACCAGAAGACTAGGCTCAGTACCGCCGGCGGTGAGAGGGGGCATCTGAGACGGGCTAGACTACATGCGCGGCGATAAATCATCATAGCGATATTGATTATTACAATGAATAAGCATAAACACACGTACTTGAACAATGTTGTGGTACATAGGATATTTGAAGACTGATATGCATTTTAGCCCGGTGCAGTGCCGCTACTCAACCTGTGAGCAGGGCTCCGCAGCAGGCTGAACTTAGCCGTGGTTGAGGGCATGTCAGCGGGGGAGACAGAGAGCTAGATGGCCGGGGCATGGCTCGAGTGCGAAATTGCGATTATGCAACAGTTACCCTAAAACAAAAAACACGTCAACTCAATGTCAAAAAATATTTTTTTGAATGAGACTTTCACCCAGTATAAAGCTAAATGTGACACCAAAATAGTAGCACAAGTTGCTATGCTACTACTGCCACCAAGCCCGGCGAGCCCGCATAGAAGTCGATGGGGAAAGTTAATCGGCACTATGACGTCGTCATCATGATAGCATTGTTGGATAGCCGTTCTTATCTCCCGAGGGGCGTGACATTGGGCCTTTAAGGAGATAACTGTTACAATCAGGGCTCCAGACTAACCTTTTCACAGGTAGCACTGGTGCCACCTACCTTTTCAGTTGGTAGCGTCACCACAAATTAGGTAGCACCAACTTTTTCTTTGTATGACCTTATCACCAAGGCTAACAAAGGTTTTCTTGGCTGAAGCATAAATGCCTTAAATTAAGCACATAACATGGAATATTTCTCACTCACACACATTCTATAGGACATTATTATAATGAATTAACCTATAGTGCATTTTCGTTATTATCATTTGGCTATATGAAACAGAAATGGGCATGTTCAACCTAATGGCCAATAAGGATATTTAACACGGAGGTGCCCACCCTTCTGCATGGGCATGTTCAACCTAATGGCCAATAAGGATATTTAACACGGAGGTGCCCACCCTTCTGCATGGGCATGTTCAACCTAATGGCCAATAAGGATATGTAACACTGAGGTGCCCACGTGCCCACTCTTCCTTTATATGGAATGAATGTGAAAGCTGATGTGCTTTTATTGTGAAGGGGAAAGTTTCTAAACGGCTCAGCCTGCATATTTCCATGTGCTGAAACTAGCTGCTCACAACGTGTGGTGGACGTGACACGTTGTGAGCTTGTAAATCTGCTATTTTCAGCATTCAACACCATGTTGTACGACGAAGAATATACCAGGTTTCACGTGCATATGTTGACACGTGTGTGTGTGTGTGTGTGTGTGTGTGTGTGTGTGTGTGTGTGTGTGTCTCTGGCACTGCAGTCATACCACACCTGGACTCACCACACCCAGTCAAACAACACCTGGACTGAAGACACCCAGTCAAACCACAACTGGACTGAAGACACCCAGTCAAAACACAGGTGGACAAAGTAAGAATGTGCACTCATTGAAAATGCATGCTTATAAATTGAAATCATAGACTAAATGTTAAAATAATTATTGTCTGTATCAATTATATCCAAGTGCATATAATGAAGCTGAACAACTATCAACTCAACAGCTGGACAAAAACAACTGATCTTGTGTTGTTACTTTTGCCTGTTTTTCTGAACAAATTGCATAGTTTCTGGAGGTATTTAATATTAATGTGTGCTGTATACATGTAAAGTTATAAATTAACCTCAATGTTTAAAACATAAATGTTCTTCTCATTTCAGATGTCAGTATTTTGAACGATTATAAGGACAGTGTGAACAGTCTTGATGAAGTGAAAGACGACATGACGGAAGAGTCTGGAACCTCCGTCACCGGCACCTACTCAGAGCTCTACATCTCAGTGGGAGAGAGTGAAGGGGTTAATCGCCAACATGAGGTGATACAGCTTGAAACAGCTTCCAACATGAAGACCTTCCATGACGATGCAATCAACTGCTGTGAAATCTTTAAGATCCTCCTCCCTGGCAGAAAGACACCCAGCACAAGCGTTCTGACCGAAGGCATCGCTGGCATTGGAAAAACATTCTCTGTGCGCAAGTTTCTTCTGGACTGGGCAAGAGGTTTGGAGAACCAAGATATAGATCTCGTGGTTCCCTTTTCATTCCGGGAGCTGAACTTGGTCAGAGATAAGCAGTACAGCCTTCTCAACCTGATCCATGATTTCCACCCAACATTAAAGAAGGTCACAGCAGAGCAGCTCGCTGCCTGGAAAGTTTGCTTCATCTTCGATGGCCTCGATGAAAGCAGGTCTCCGTTGCACTTTGACACAAATGAAATCATCTCTGATGTCACAGTGACATCATCGGTGGATGCTCTGTTGACGAACCTCATCAAGAGGAATCTGCTCCCCTCGGCCCTCCTCTGGATAACCACCAGACCTGCAGCAGCCAATCGGATCCCTCCTGCATGTGTTGACATGGTGACAGAAGTGCGAGGGTTCACAGACCCCCAGAAGGAGAAGTACTTCAGGAAGAGATTCAGTGAAGAGAAGCTGGCCGACAGAGTTCTCTCACACTTGAAGACATCGAGGAGCCTCCACATCATGTGTTACATCCCACTCTTCTGTTGGATCATTGCTACCGTTCTGCTGGACATGTTGAGGACACACACCACCATTGGACAGCTGCCCAAGACCCTGACTGAGATGTGCTGCCACTTCCTGTTGGCTCTGACAAACAGGAAGAAGCAGAAGTATGATGAGACTCATAATGTGAAAAAAAAAGAAAAGAAAAAAAGGACTCAACAGCAGCTCACAGAGACTGACAGGAAAGTTCTTCTGAACCTGGGCATGCTGGCATTTCGACATCTGAAGAAAAGTAGCATCATGTTCTACCAAGAAGACCTGGAAGAGTGTGGTCTTGATGTGAAAGACGCCTCGCTGTACTCAGGAGTGTGCACACAGATCTTCAAAACAGAGAGTGTGCTGTTTCAGAAAAAGGTCTACAGCTTTGTTCATCTGAGCATCCAGGAGTTTATGGCTGCAGTCTACCTGTACCACTGTTTCACACAGAAGAACATGAAGGTACTGAAGACATTCCTGGAAGATACAGTGGTAAGATACAGAGATAAGAGCTCCCTCTCCGACTTCCTGAAAGCTGCTATGGAAAAATCCCTGAAGAGTAAAAATGGCCACCTGGACCTACTTGTTCGGTTCCTTCATGGCCTCTCACTGGAGTCCAACCAAAGTCTGTTAGGAGGCCTGCTGGGTCAGACAAAGAAAAGTCTGTTAGGAGGCCTGCTGGGTCAGAGAGAGAACAGTCCAGAAGAGATCCAGAAAGCCATCCAGAACCTGAAGGAGATGTTAACTCGTGATGATGTCTCTCCTGACAGATGTATCAACATCTTCCACTGTCTGATGGAGATGAACGACCAATCATTACATCAGGAGATCCAACAGTTCCTGAAGTCAGAGAACAGAACAGAGAAACTTTCTGAGACCCAGTGTTCAGCTCTGGCCGTCATGCTGCAGATGTCAGAGGAGGTTCTGGAAGAGTTGGACCTGGACAAATACAACACATCAGAGGAGGGGCGAAGGAGACTGATCCCAGCTGTGAGGAACTGCAGAAAGGCTAGGTTAGTAGTCGAGTGAATAGAAACATCCTAGAGTCCATATGTTTGATGCAACGTTTGGAGCTGCTCATTTACTTTTCTTGGGTTAACAAAAAAGAAAAGACAAAAGTACCACATTGGATAATTCTTTCCTAATTCTTATACAAGCTCACAATGCTGCGACCTGTTGTGAGCTTGTAGATCGACTATTTTCAGCAAATATCAGTCATTATGACGGCATCAAGGCCCGCCACAATACATTTTAGTCGAGTAAATCAACTGTAGAATTAGTCGACTAAAATCTTATGACATTTAGAAAACTAAAACATTCCAGGTGACTAAAATGTGACTAAAACTAAATGAAAGCTATTCAAGAGACTATGACTAAGACTAAAATCAATGCTGCCAAAACAACACTGGACTTATAACATTGTGTAGGTTATGAAATGTTATAATATTGTAGGTTATGCAATAATATAATATTGGGGTACATTCAAACTAACAGTAAAGCCTACATCTGTGGCCCAGCTTGAGGAGACAGGGAATAGAAATAGAGACTCATGAATGCTGGTCTCCAGCAGCTTGTTTGTAAAGCTTTTACACCGTTTAGGCAGTAAATATGCAATGTTGTTGTTCAGTCTTCATTTCACTCCTTCAACTGCTGGTTGAAGTCTTTGATTTCAAAATCTTCCTCTGTACAGACCGTACAGTCATTCTGTGTTGTCAAGTGGTGTCTATATCTCTGGATAACTAGATAGGAGATGTTTTAGTTAATTTCAATGACAGTGAACTAGGTATCATTTGTTTTTATAATCTCTTATTTAATCTGCATTCACAGACTTGTTGGCTGTAAACTCAGAAAGACAGACGTTGAAGTCGTGTCTTCAGCTCTCAGCTCTAATCCTTCCCATTTGAGAGAATTGGACCTCAGTGAAAACGACCTGCAGGACTCAGGACTAGTGGAGCTGCTCTGTGCTTCACTGAAGAGCCCACACTGTAGACTGGAAGTTCTAAAGTAAGATACATTTACCACATTCATTTTAATCACTTCTGTTTATTATGCACTGTATTATGTGAATATAATATGATTGCTGTGGTGAGAATATTTATAAGCTTGATATCATGCAGGTAACCCAAGCTTATGGGCCACTTTCAAAATATGTTTGAAAGTGTTATCCTTTAAGGCAAATGTATAAACTTCTGAGCTACTTCGTCATACAACTGGATTACACACCATAAACAGCTGAGCTCACAAGTTGAACGCGTCGAGGACGCAACGCTTGTGAGCTTGTAGATTGTCTATTTTATACATGCGACCCGTTGTAGCTACGCCACAGTTATCAAGCTTTACCGAGGTACGCAACAGATCAACACATAATCAATATCCTGCATCTACCTACTGTACCAATCAAATATCATTCTATTAGTCTAGGCCTGTGGTTCCCAAACTGAGGGTCTGGACCCCCAAGGGGGTCCCCAGATGATTAGCTTAATGTGCAACTAGTGTGGTTTCTCACTCAACAGTAAACACACCAACATACAGTTTAAGTGTATACAGAATAGTATCTGCACATTTCAATGTAATGACTTTTAAAATATTTTTAAAACTAATTTGGTAAATTGGCGAATATTACGGAAGACGCAAACACAACATGTATCTGTGCAGCCGAGTCAAACTAAATGAAATGCCTACAATTCTTGCTTGTCAGGTTATTGGGTCCTCAGTTCAAATAATTGTTTAGGTATCTTTTGTTTTTATAATATCTTTTTTAATCTGCATTCACAGACTTGCTGGCTGTAAACTCAGAAAGACAGACGTTGAAGATGTGTCTTCAGCTCTCAGCTCTAATCCTTCCCATTTGAGAGAATTGGACCTCAGTGAAAACGACCTGCAGGACTCAGGACTCTGTGCTTCACTGAAGAGCCCACACTGTAGACTGGAAGTTCTAAAGTAAGATACATTTACCACATTTATTTTGATCACTTCTGTTTTATTATGCACTGTATTATGTGAATATATATATGATTACTGTGGTGAGAATATTTATAAGCTTGATATCATGCAGGTAACCCAAGCTTATGGGCCACTTTCAAAATATGTTTGAAAGTGTAATCCTTTGAGGCAAATGTATAAACGTCTGAGCTACTTCGTCATACAACTGGATTACACACCATAAACAGCTGAGCTCACAAGTTGAACGCGTCGATGACGCAACGCTTGTGAGCTTGTCTATTTTATATGTGCGACCCGCTTTACCGAGGTACGCAACAGATCAACACATAATCAATATCCTGCATCTACCTACTGTACCAATCAAATATCATTATATTAGTCTAGGCCTGTGGTTCCCAAACTGAGGGTCTGGACCCCCAAGCGGGTCCCCAGATGATTAGCTTAATGTGCAACTAGTGTGGTTTCTCACTCAACAGTAAACACACCAACATACAGTTTAAGTGTATACAGACTAGTATCTGCATATTTCTAAAGGTACAATTTAATGACTTTTAAAACATTTTTAAAACCAATTTGGTAAATTGGGGAATATTACGGAAGACTCAAACACAACATGTATCTGTGCAGCCGAGTCAAACTAAAGGAAATGCCTACAATTCTTCCTTGTCAGGGTATTGGGTCCTCAGTTCAAATAATTGTTATTATTAAAGATTATTAAGATAATCTCTTATTTAATCTGCATTCACAGACTTGCTGGCTGTAAACTCAGAAAGACAGACGTTGAAGATGTGTCTTCAGCTCTCAGCTCTAATCCTTCCCATTTGAGAGAATTGGACCTCAGTGAAAACGACCTGCAGGACTCAGGACTCTGTGCTTCACTGAAGAGCCCACACTGTAGACTGGAAGTTCTAAAGTAAGATACATTTACCACATTTATTTTGATCACTTCTGTTTTATTATGTACAGTATTATGTGAATATAATATGAATGGTGTGGTGAGAATGTATTAATAAGCTTGATATTGAACGTGTAATATCCCTTTAAGGCAAATGTATAGGCTACTTCGACATACAACATGGTTGCGCACCGAAAATGGCTGATCTACAAGCTCACTGTCTCCAAATGTCTTAATGCTCAGGTTGAGATCTATGTTGGTTCTCTGCTCTACATGTAAAATGTCTTGAGAGAACTTGTTGTGAGTCGACACTTTAATAGAATTGAACTGAATTGAATCACAGCGCGGCGCGGCGAGGACACAACACTTGTGAGCTTGCAGATCGGCTATTTTTTACATTCAACCCCTTGTAGCTACGCCACAGTTATCTAGCTTTACCGTGGTACGATTAATACGTAATCAATAGTCTGCATCTACCTACTGTACTAATCTATTATCACTCTATTAGTCTAGGTCTGTGGTTCCCAAACTGTCTGATGGAGATGAACGACCACTCACTACATCAGAAGATCCAACAGTTCCTGAAGTCAGAGAACAGAACAGAGAAACTGTCTGAGACCCAGTGTTCAGCTCTGGCCCTCATGCTGCAGATGTCAGAGGAGGTTCTGGAAGAGTTGGACCTGGACAAATACAACACATCAGAGGAGGGGCGAAGGAGACTGATCCCAGCTGTGAGGAACTGCAGAAAGGCTCGGTTAGTAGTCAAGTGAATAGAAACATCCTAGAGTCAATATGCCATTACAGTTAACACTATAATTATAAATGAAGGTTGGCATAAAGGTTGTCTGCATTTCAAATAGTGATTAGTGGTATTGTGTGGTATTATGGGTATTGTGTGTATTGT
The DNA here is from genome assembly GCF_963924005.1 of Protomyctophum bolini. NCBI lineage: Eukaryota > Metazoa > Chordata > Actinopteri > Myctophiformes > Myctophidae > Protomyctophum > Protomyctophum bolini. The sequence goes on along the minus strand of NC_137877.1, from coordinate 41,203,190 downwards.
CTGCATTGTTCTGCATTGTTCCACACCCCTTTTAACACCATAAAAGACAGACAAAATACCCAACGTTAAATCCGCTTCACTGTGGTGAAGGCACTCAGTAGAACAAGTTGAAAGGTGTCACTCACAGATCTATAAGCATACAATGCTTTGCATCTCAAAAAATTGACAGCTTGTAGGTCTGGTTAATTATCAAAGGGAGTCTCTCGATGCAATGTAATATAAAAAGCAGCCAAAGCTTTTGAAAGTGGTACAAAGTTGACCTAGAGGGAAAGGCCATGGAGTCACTTAATCCTCCATCCTCCAGGGACCATGTGTGTGATATTATCTGTAGGGTCCATCCTCCAGGGACCATGTGTGTGATATGATCTGTAGGGTCCATCCTCCAGGGACCATGTGTGTGTGTCATCATCTGTCTAGCATGAAGGTGCACAACACACATCCTGGCAATAATTTAAAGATAATGTTGTCCTAAGTGTAGTAGCTGGCGAATGAAATTATCAATGCTGTATAATGGCTGAATATCCATGGACGACATAAGTTATAAGCAACATAGTTTGTCTAAGCTCCAGATTCAATAATGATATTTTAACTGCCATGGTTATTTTAATTACTCCGTTAAAGGAGCATAAGTTAACAGTTGTTGCTTGTGAAAAGGATCAATATTAATAATATAAGACACTTCTTATATCTGTGCATATGTTTGATGCAACGTTTGGAGCTGCTCATTTCCTTTTCTTGGGTTAACAAAAAAGAAAAGAAAAAAGTACCACATTGGATAATTCTTTCCTAATTCTTATACAAGCTCACAATGCTGCGACCTGTTGTGAGCTTGTAGAGCGACTATTTTCAGCAAAAATCTGTCATTATGACGGCATCAAGGCCCGCCACAATACATTTTAGTCGACTAAATCATCTGTAGAATTAGTCGACTAAAATCTTATGACATTTAGTCGACTAAAACTAGACTAAAAACTAAAACATTCCAGGTGACTAATATGTCACTAAAACTAAATGAAAGCTATTCAAGAGACTATGACTAAAACTAAAATCAATGCTGCCAAAACAACACTGGACTTATAACATTGTGTAGGTTATGAAATGTTATAATATTGTAGGTTATGCAATATTATAATATTGGGGTAAATTCAAACTAACAGTAAAGCCTCATCTGTGGGCCAGCTTGAGGAGACAGAGAATATAAGACTGAATGCTGGTCTCCAGTAGCTTGTTTGTAAAGCTTTTACAACGTTTAGTCAGTAAATATCCAATGTTGTTGTTCAGTCTTCATTTCACTCCTTCAACTGCTGGTTGAAGTCTTTGATATCAAAATGTCTATCTTCCTCTGTACAGACCGTACAGACATTCTGTGTTGTCAAGTGGTGATATATCTCTGGATAACTAGATAGGAGATGTTTTAGTTAACTTCAATGACAGTGAACGAAGTATCATTTGTTTTTATAATCTCTTATTTAATCTGCATTCACAGACTTGTTGGCTGTAAACTCAGAAAGACAGACGTTGAAGTTGTGTCTTCAGCTCTCAGCTCTAATCCTTCCCATTTGAGAGAATTGGACCTCAGTGAAAACGACCTGCAGGACTCAGGACTCTGTGCTTCACTGAAGAGCCCACACTGTAGACTGGAAGTTCTAAAGTAAGATACATTTACCACATTTATTTTAATCACTTCTGTTTATTATGCACTGTATTATGTGAATATATATATGATTACTGTGGTGAGAATATTTATAAGCTTGATATCATGCAGGTAACCCAAGCTTATGGGCCACTTTCAAAATATGTTTGAAAGTGTAATCCTTTGAGGCAAATGTATAAACGTCTGAGCTACTTCGTCATACAACTGGATTACACACCATAAACAGCTGAGCTCACAAGTTGAACGCGTCGATGACGCAACACTTGTGAGCTTGTAGATTGTCTATTTGATATGTGCGACCCGCTTTACCGAGGTACGCAACAGATCAACACATAATCAATATCCTGCATCTACCTACTGTACCAATCAAATATCATTATATTAGTCTAGGCCTGTGGTTCCCAAACTGAGGGTCTGGACCCCCAAGCGGGTCCCCAGATGATTAGCTTAATGTGCAACTAGTGTGGTTTCTCACTCAACAGTAAACACACCAACATACAGTTTAAGTGTATACAGACTAGTATCTGCATATTTCTAAAGGTACAATTTAATGACTTTTAAAACATTTTTAAAACCAATTTGGTAAATTGGGGAATATTACGGAAGACGCAAACACAACATGTATCTGTGCAGCCGAGTCAAACTAAATGAAATGCCTACAATTCTTCCTTGTCAGGGTATTGGGTCCTCAGTTCAAATAATTGTTATTATTAAAGATTATTAAGATAATCTCTTATTTAATCTGCATTCACAGACTTGCTGGCTGTAAACTCAGAAAGACAGACGTTGAAGATGTGTCTTCAGCTCTCAGCTCTAATCCTTCCCATTTGAGAGAATTGGACCTCAGTGAAAACGACCTGCAGGACTCAGGACTCTGTGCTTCACTGAAGAGCCCACACTGTAGACTGGAAGTTCTAAAGTAAGATACATTTACCACATTTATTTTGATCACTTCTGTTTTATTATGTACTGTATTCTGTGAATATAATATGAATGCTGTGGTGAGAATGTATTAATAAGCTTGATAGTGATCGTGTAATATCCCTTTAAGGCAAATGTATAGGCTACTTCGACATACAACGTGGTTGTGCACCGAAAATAGCTGATCTACAAGCTCACTGTCTCCAAATGTCTTAATGCTCAGGGTGGGATCTATGTTGGTTCTCTGCTCTACATGTAAAATGTCTTGAGACAACTTGTTGTGAGTCGACACTTTAATAAAATTGAACTGAATTGAATCACAGCGCGTCGAGGACACAACACTTGTGAGCTTGCAGATCGGCTATTTTCGACGTTCAACCCCTTGTAGCTACGCCACAGTTATCGAGCTTTACCGTGGTACGCATTAATACATAATCAATAGTCTGCATCTACCGACTGTACTAATCTATTATCACTCTATTAGTCTAGGTCTGTGGTTCCCAAACTGTCTGATGGAGATGAACGACCACTCACTACATCAGAAGATCCAACAGTTCCTGAAGTCAGAGAACAGAACAGAGAAACTTTCTGAGACCCAGTGTTCAGCTCTGGCCGTCATGCTGCAGATGTCAGAGGAGGTTCTGGAAGAGTTGGACCTGGACAAATACAACACATCAGAGGAGGGGCGAAGGAGACTGATCCCAGCTGTGAGGAACTGCAGAAAGGCTCGGTTAGTAGTCAAGTGAATAGAAACATGCCATTAATGCCATTACAGTTAACACTATAATTATAAATGAAGGTTGGCATAAAAGGTGTCTGCATTTCAAATAGTGATTAGTGGTATTGTGTGTATTGTCTGCATTGTTCCACGCCCCTTTTAACACCATAAAAGACAGCCAAAATACCCAACGTTAAATCCGCTTCACTGTGGTGAAAGCACTCAGTAGAACAAGTTGAAAGGTGTCACTCACAGATCTATAAGCATACAATGCTTTGCATCGCAACACATTGACAGCTTGTAGGTCTGGTTAATTATCAAAGGGAGTCCCTCGATGCGATGTAATATAAAAAGCAGCCAAAGCTTTTGAAAGTGGTACAAAGTTGACCTAGAGGGAAAGGCCATGGAGTCACTTAATCCTCCATCCTCCAGGGACCATGTGTGTGATATGATCTGTAGGGTCCATCCTCCAGGGACAATGTGTGTGATATGATCTGTAGGGTCCATCCTCCAGGGACCATGTGTGTGATATGATCTGTAGGGTCCATCCTCCAGGGACCATGTGTGTGATATGATCTGTAGGGTCCATCCTCCATGGGACCATGTGTGTGATATGATCTGTAGGGTCCATCCTCCAGGGACCATGTGTGTGATATGATCTGTAGGGTCCATCCTCCATGGGACCATGTGTGTGATATGATCTGTAGGGTCCATCCTCCATGGGACCATGTGTGTGATATGATCTGTAGGGTCCATCCTCCAGGGACCATGTGTGTGTCATCATCTGTCTAGCATGAAGGTGCACAACACACATCCTGGCAATAATTTAAAGATAATGTTGTCCTAAGTGTAGTAGCTGGCGAATGAAATTATCAATGCTGTATAATGGCTGAATATCCATGGACAACTTAAGTTATGTAGCGCTATATTGGATCACTCCAATATATGATAGTTCCGTCCGCAGGCGGAGCGTCGAGCGGACTTACCGATGATCCCGTGCTAACAGCCACGGGAAAATGACGTGTGAGTGAGGCACCGCCTCCCGAGGTTACTTTGCTCGCACACGTCATTTCCCCTTCCTCTTTTCTTTCCTCGGCGTCGTCGATTGGTAAGGACTAAAGGTATTACCGTAAGAAGCGTATAACTCCTTTTGAGCAGCCAGCTTGGCTCCTCTCAGAGTTGCCTTCTTGTATCAGTGTGTTGGAAGCTACTAGCTAAAAACACCACCGTGCTACGGTGGCACGAGCCGGTCGCTCGCGCTACGGCGTCATAGGAGGTTGCCCTTGTTTGGACTAGCTGTCTTTCGTTTGTCTGACGGTCTGTCTGCTTTGCCGGTCCCTCACGGCTCTCACTTCGGGAACGGACGCCTTCCCTAGACGGGGAGCGGGTCTCGCTAGCCACTCGGCAGCTAGCTCGTCTCCCAGGGAAAGAAGGAGACGCCACGCGTTCTCCACTTCCCCGTCTTATTACTTTAACAATTAAAATCGACCGTTCAGCAGTACACCAAGCACATAGCTGATTTCACTCAGTTGGCTGGAGTACCAACACTACATGACATTAAGTCAGTTGCACAAGCACTATACCTGTTATTTTGCCTGTGTTGTCCCTCCGTATAAAGCCAAAGGCTAATAAACGGTGTGTGATAAGGTTTCCATTATATTATATTACAGAGTGTATATATTATATTGCTTCTATTGCCCGTGTAAGCCAAGGGCTAACACACGGTGCGCATTTGAAATCTTGTATATGGTTATATGTTACACAAGTAGGTTGAGTAATACTGTTTTTCTGTCCTATCACCCGTATAAAGCCACGGGCTACTGAACGGTGTGTGATAAGGTTCTGCATAGTATAATACGTTGCACAAGTGACTGTATATTATACAGATACGGTATTATTGTGTTAACATAGCAGATAGCAGTATATTTAACTCTCTCGGTGCTGTCACCCATATGAGCTAAAGCTAGGCCAATATATGGTGTGTGACAAAGCTTTATACATTTGTAAGTTCACAAGTAACTTTATCTGTATACATAATAAGTATACAGATAAACAGTTACTTGTGAACTCACAAATGTATAAAGCTTTGTCACACACCATATATTGGCCTAGCTTTAGCTCATATGGGTGACAGCACCGAGAGAGTTAAATATACAGATGAACAGTTACTATTGAACTTACAAATGTATAACGCTTTGTCACACACCGTACATTGGCCCTTGGCTCGTACGGGTGACAGGACAGAATTATTATATAACCAGTTACCCTTGTAACGTATATAATATACAGTATAATTATCACACGCCGTATACTGGCCCTTGGCTCATACGGGTGATACAGACAACAGTCAACTGTGCAACATATAAACCTACAAGGCTGTATCGTACACCGTACACTGGCCCTTGGCTCGTACGAGTGACGGCACCGAAAGAGTTATCTCTTTCTGTGCCGGCACCCGTACGAGCCAAGGGCCAATGTACGGTGGGTGATACGGCTTAGATATATATTTCATACGTTACGCAGTAACTGTATATTTAATATTTTCTGTCTGGTCACACGTGTAAGCCTAGGGCTAATATACAGTGTGTGATTTGAGGGTCACATTGTGGCGGCATGACCTTCCACTGTACCTCATGTAAGGCGCCGATGCCCGTCGGGGACGGGCACCGTGCCTGCTTCCGTTGTCTGGGTCTAGGGCATGCACGCGCAGCGGTTGCAGACCCTATGCGGTGTCAAGCCTGCGACCTACTGGGAGATAGACTCCGTGCGGCCCGGCTAGAGGCCATGGAGAATATGGCCGAACAGCAAGGCCCCCCCCCCGATACCGGCGATCTCCCCCCGTCGGGGACGGTGCGGGAGAGCCGCTCTGCACCTGTGGCACAGGCTGTGGGTGTGGGGGTTGACGGGCGAGACCCCGCCAAAGGTGGGGATCTCCCTGCTATGGGCCCGCCAGCTACCAAACACCCTAGGGTGGAGCTGGATACACTCGAGCGTAGAGCTCAGTGCCTACGCCAAGATGTAGACGCTCTGGACGTCGCTGACGACGACAACGTCGTGACTGTCTTCGCCCCAGACGATCCGGATCTCCTTGAGAGCGCCTCACTTTACGACGAACCTTCAGTTGCTGGCTCAGAGGAGCCATTTACAACTACGGAGTCTATGCGCTTTCTCTTGGAAAGAGTGGCGAGTACTTTGGGCCTTGAGTGGGCAGATCCAGATGACGTCAAGGCGCAGATCCCCATGTGTCCGCAGTTTGCTGCGGCGTTCAGCGAAAGCTGGTCCAGGATGGGGAAGTCCGGGCCACAGGCTCGTTTTCGCTCCTCTAGAGAGACCGCTCCATGGACCCGCATGGCCAACCAGGATGCCATGGGGATTGATGCATATCCTGCTATGGATAATGTTGTGGCGGCTACGTTCCTCACTGATGCTGAGATCATTGGAGGCAAGGGCCCTCAGCTGAAGCCTGGCCTGGAGAAGACCAGTGAACAGCTCCTGAACAGGACCTTTAATGTCCTTGCGGTCATGGCACGCCTTAATAATGCAGCCATGCTGCTGGGCACCTACTTGGCGCACTTGCTCCCCAAGCTCCAAGGGTCCGAACAGCGTTGGACGGACGAGGCAATGGAAGTATCCAGGCTTCTGGGTCTTCTGCAGTCCGAATTAGTGCGAGCCAACGGCCAGGCAGTGGCCTCGGTGGTGGAATCGCGCCGTCAGCTCTGGTTGTCCCTGTCAGGCCTAGAGCCTCACGTACAGAAGGCTTTCTGTAGCCTCCCCCTAACACCAGGCATTACCTTTGGCACAGGGGTGGACGACATACTTCGCAAAGCGGAGAACTTACGCAGGGACAGGGAGACCTTGGTTAAGTTTCGAGAGACCTCTCAGCCACGTGCAAGGCCTGCGCCCAAGAGGTCATGGTCGCAGGCACGCCGAGGACTCTCAACCGGCTTGCAGCAACGCCTTGGTCCGGCTCCTCGCCAACCCCAAGCCCAGGCCCACCGGTACCAAGCCCAGCCCCAGGGGCAGTGGCAGGGTAACCGGGGACGAGGGAGACGGCGTCGCCAGAACAGAGGGGGTGGAGGCCCCTCTGCCGGGCGAGGCCGATCCTCAAGGAAGAACCCAGGCCTCCAGCAGTCTACCTGACTGCTGCGTGGTCGGCATCGGCCGCTTCTCCCAGGCCCAAAGGGCAATCTGGGAGGAGCGTGTGGAGTCCCCTTGGGTGTTGGACACAGTCCTAAGAGGGTACAAACTCCAATTCCGTTGTCGGCCACCGCCCTACAGGGGCATTCGAGAGACTACTGTGTCCGATCCTGCGAAGCGGGTGGCTCTCCGGCTGGAGATCATCGCGCTCATCGCCAAGAGAGCGATCAGGAAGTTAGAGCCTTCAGAACGGCTCGATGGGTTCTACTCCAGGTACTTCATCATTCCAAAGAAGGACGGGGGCTACCGTCCCATTCTGGATCTGCGCAGCCTCAACTGCCGCCTGAAGGACCTGACGTTCAAGATGCTGTCCCCAGCCCGGGTGTTGCAGGCCATGTCCGAGGGACTGTGGTTCACCACCCTGGATTTGAAGGACGCGTATTTCCAAGTGCCCATCCATCCAAGCCACTGGAAATACCTCCGGTTCGCCTTCGAAGGAGAGTCCTACGAATACCAGGTACTTCCCTTCGGGCTTTCTCTTGCACCACGCACCTTCACAAAATGCATGGATGCGGTTCTGGAGCCCCTCTCCTCCATGGGCATTCAGGTGCTGAATTATCTCGACGACTGGCTCCTCTGTGCTCCGTCCATGGAGCACGCAGCCAGGGACACCAGCCTCCTGTTAAAACACATCCAGGAGCTAGGGTTGGTCCTGAACGAGAAGAAGAGCCGTTTGTCCCCTTCACAAGACGTGGTCTTCGTGGGGATGGCTATAAACTCATCTCTCATGAGGGCGAGTCTGCCCGCCAAGAGAGTCGAGACGATTCTGTCCTTTCTCCTCCGGTTCCGCCTGGGACGGACAGTGTCCGTCGGGGACTGCCAACGCCTACTGGGCTTGCTAACAGCGGCCTCGTCGCTGGTCCCCTTAGGTCTCCTTCATCTCAGGCCGCTGCAGCGGTGGTTCAATGCCCACAAGCTGCATCGGCGGCGACACAGACATCGTCGTCTCCTGGTGACGAAGTACTGTGTGCTCGCACTCACTCTGTGGCGTGCCCGCTCCTTCTTGGAGTCAGGGAGGGCGCTCAGCAGGATGACACGCAGGGAACTGGTGTGCACCGATGCCTCTCTGGAAGGTTGGGGCGCTGTGTACAGGGGCATGGCGGCCAGCGGCCGCTGGAGTCCGCCATGGTCTGTCCAACATATCAATGCGCTGGAGCTCAGAGCTGTGTGCCTGGCGCTTCGGCATTTTCTTCGGCATCTGGAAGGCCGGCATGTGTTGGTGCGGTCAGACAACACCTCGGTTGTAGCCTACATCAACCATCAAGGTGGGTTGAGGTCCCGCCGTCTCCACGAGATGACGCGGGAGCTCTTAGTTTGGGCTCAGGCTCACTTCCCATCTCTTCGGGCCACGTATGTCCCGGGGGTCCAGAACTCTGCAGCGGACATGCTGTCCAGAGACGGACCGAGAGAGGGGGACTGGCGTCTCCACCCTCAGGTCGTGCAACAACTGTGGAACAGGTTCGGGAGGGCACAGGTGGACCTGTTTGCCTCCCAGGAAACCGCTCACTGCCCCAGTTGGTTCTCACTGGCAAATCCTCCAGGGCCTCTGGGCCTGGATGCCTTGGCTCACGACTGGCCGCTGACGCGGCTCTATGCCTTCCCTCCATTTCCCCTGATCCAGGCTACGCTGGACAGAGTCGGGAGGGAGGGACATCGGTTGCTTCTGATAGCCCCACGCTGGCCGAGACGCCCTTGGTTCAGGGTGCTACTGTCTCTGGTCGCGGGGACACCGTGGCAGTTGCCTCAGAGGCCCGACCTGCTTTCGCAGGCTCAGGGAGCCCTGTGGCACCCCCGCCCCGATCGCCTCCAGCTATGGGCTTGGCCCCTGAGAGGCGCAGGTGGTCGGGTCTAGGTCTCCCAGAGGGAGTTCTACATACGCTGCAGAGTTCCAGAGCCCCGTCTACGGTTGCAACATACCAGGTTTGTTGGCGCCGGTTCCGCACTTGGTGCGCGACCTGTGGTGCTGACCCGGAGCACTGTGACGTTCAGATTGTGCTACACTTTCTGCAGTCACTGCTGGACGAGGGCAGGGCGGCCAACACTCTAAAGGTGTATATGGCCGCTATCTCTGCATGCCATTCTGATGGCTTTGACGGACAGCTGGGTAAGCATCCATTGCTGTCACGCTTTATGAAAGGAGTAAGGCGCCTCCGCCCAGTGAAGACTCTTCAGGTCCCCACTTGGGACCTTGGCTTGGTGCTCTCAGCACTCGGGAAACCTCCCTTCGAGCCCCTGGATACTGCCTCTCTTCAGCACCTTTCATGGAAAGCTGCGTTTCTCTTGGCAGTCACCTCTGCAAAGAGGGTGGGGGAGCTCCACGCGCTCTCGGTGAGCGCAGAGTGTCTCCAGATGGGTCCTGGTAAAGCGAGTGTTACTTTGCGACCCAATTCCTCCTTTCTGCCGAAGGTTCTGTCCGTGGGACATGTGAATCGGCCTCTTCACCTGTCTGCCTATGTCCCTCCCTTGAGTGGGGAGGGCTCGGGTGATGCTCCTCACGTCCTCTGCCCGGTGAGGGCTCTGGACGCCTACGTCGTGCGAACGAAGGCGGTCAGACTGACTGATCAGCTCTTCGTATGCTACGGTGATAGAGTCTTGGGCCAAGGCCTCTCAAAGCAAAGACTCTCACATTGGCTTGTTGATACAATTGCCTGTGCTTACCACTCGGTGGGGCAGGTTCTGCCGCCCGCGGTGGTGGCGCACTCGGTTCGGGGCATGGCTACTTCTTGGGCGCAGCTTAAGGGTGTCCCCCTTTCGGACATCTGTGCCTCAGCCAGCTGGACGTCGCCTAGTACCTTCACCAGGTTCTACCGCGTCAATGTGGTCCCTGAGAACCGGTTGGAACAAGCCGTTTTAGGGGTGGCCTCTGCTCCTTCGGAGACAGTGGGCCCCTCTTTGTGATTGAGCTGGGGCTGGCCGCTCCCACCGGGAGGGCCTGGCTCTTGTTCTCATTGATAGGTCCCCGACTGATCTGGTAGTGTACTATCATATATTGGAGTGATCCAATATAGCGCTACATAACGTAGGTTACGTAGGTAACCACGGTTATGTGAGCGATTGGATCACTCCAATTATAGTCGCGGTGATCTATCGCGCCTCGGAAAGGGTACGAGGAAGGGGAAATGACGTGTGCGAGCAAAGTAACCTCGGGAGGCGGTGCCTCACTCACACGTCATTTTCCCGTGGCTGTTAGCACGGGATCATCGGTAAGTCCGCTCGACGCTCCGCCTGCGGACGGAACTATCATATATTGGAGTGATCCAATCGCTCACATAACCGTGGTTACCTACGTAACCTACGTTATAAGCAACATAGTTTGTCTAAGCTCCAGATTCAATAATGATATTTTAACTGCCATGGTTATTTTAATTACTCCGTTAAAGGAGCATAAGTTAACAGTTATTGCTTGTGAAAAGGATCAATATTAATAATATAAGACACTTCTTATATCTGTGCATATGTTTGATGCAACGTTTGGAGCTGCTCATTTCCTTTTCTTGGGTTAACAAAAAAGAAAAGAAAAAAGTACCACATTGGATAATTCTTTCCTAATTCTTATACAAGCTCACAATGCTGCGACCTGTTGTGAGCTTGTAGAGCGACTATTTTCAGCAAAAATCTGTCATTATGACGGCATCAAGGCCCGCCACAATACATTTTTGTCGACTAAATCAACTGTAGAATTAGTCGACTAAAATCTTATGACATTTAGTCGACTAAAACTAGACTAAAAACTAAAACATTCCAGGTGACTAATATGTCACTAAAACTAAATGAAAGCTATTCAAGAGACTATGACTAAAACTAAAATCAATGCTGCCAAAACAACACTGGACTTATAACATTGTGTAGGTTATGAAATGTTATAATATTGTAGGTTATGCAATATTATAATATTGGGGTAAATTCAAACTAACAGTAAAGCCTCATCTGTGGCCCAGCTTGAGGAGACAGGGAATAGAAATAGAGACTGAATGCTGGTCTCCAGCAGCTTGTTTGTAAAGCTTTTACAACGTTTAGTCAGTAAATATCCAATGTTGTTGTTCAGTCTTCATTTCACTCCTTCAACTGCTGGTTGAAGTCTTTGATATCAAAATGTCTATCTTCCTCTGTACAGACCGTACAGTCATTCTGTGTTGTCAAGTGGTGATATATCTCTGGATAACTAGATAGGAGATGTTTTAGTTAACTTCAATGACAGTGAACTAGGTATCATTTGTTTTTATAATCTCTTATTTAATCTGCATTCACAGACTTGTTGGCTGTAAACTCAGAAAGACAGACGTTGAAGTTGTGGCTTCAGCTCTCAGCTCTAATCCTTCCCATTTGAGAGAATTGGACCTCAGTGAAAACGACCTGCAGGACTCAGGACTAGTGGAGCTGCTCTGTGCTTCACTGAAGAGCCCACACTGTAGACTGGAAGTTCTAAAGTAAGATACATTTACCACATGAATTTTAATCACTTCTGTTTATTATGCACTGTATTATGTGAATATAATATGATTGCTGTGGTGAGAATGTATTAATAAGCTTGATATTCAACGCGTAATATCCCTTTAAGGCAAATGTATAAGCTACTTCGACATACAACGTGGTTGCACACCGAAAATAGCTGATCTACAAGCTCACTGTCTCCAAATGTCTTAATGCTCAGGGTGGGATCTATGTTGGTTCTCTGCTCTACATGTAAAGTGTCTTGAGACAACTTATTGTGAGTCGACACTTTAATAAAATTGAACTGAATTGAATCACAGCCCGTCGAGGACACAACACTTGTGAGCTTGCAGATCGGCTATCTTCGACGTTCAACCCCTTGTAGCTACGCCACAGTTATCGAGCTTTACCGTGGTACGCATTAATACATAATCAATAGTCTGCATCTACCTACTGTACTAATCAATTATCATTCTATTAGTCTAGGTCTGTGGTTCCCAAACTGAGGGTCTGGACCCCCAAGGGGGTCCCCAGAGGATTAGCTTAATGTGCAGCATTGTTTTCTCACTGAAAAGTAGACAAACCAACAGTATAAGTGTACAGTATACAGAGTATCTGTACATTTCTAAAGCCCAAACCACACCAAAGGGTTGGGTCGGGACAAAGTGTTTATTTTTTAAGATAAACCACACCAATGAAACTCATTGAGTTGCATTGGTGTGGTTGATGTAAAAACAAAAAGAAAGAAAAGGTTTTGTCCCGACCCGACCCTTTGGTTTGGATTTAAGGTACAATTAAATCACTTTTAAAACATTTTTAAAACCAAATTGTCAAATATTACAGAAGAAAGTCGCAAACATTGTGAAAATAGCTGATCTACAAGCTCACTGTGAGGCATTGTGAGCTTGTAGTTTGGCTATTTTCATAATATGTATCAGTGAAACTGAAAGCAATGCCTATAATTCCAAGTACTTGTCAGGTAGGGGTCTCCCTAGTTCAGATATGATTATTTAGGTATAATTTGTTTTGATTTCTCTTATTTAATCTGCATTCACAGACTTGCTGGCTGTGAACTCAGAAAGACAGACGTTGAAGCTGTGTCTTCAGCTCTCAGCTCTAATCCTTCCCATTTGAGAGAATTGGACCTCAGTGAAAACGACCTGCAGGACTCAGGACTCTGTGCTTCACTGAAGAGCCCACACTGTAGACTGGAAGTTCTAAAGTAAGATACATTTACCACATTTATTTTGATCACTTCTGTTTTATTATGTACTGTGTTATGTGAATATAATATGATTGCTGTGGTGAGAATATTAATAAGCTTGATATCATGCAGGTAACCCAAGCTTATGGGCCTGAGTAGATGTTAAAATTACCCAAATATGTTTAAGTAATAAGTCTATTAATCCTTTAAGGCAAATGTATAAGCTTCTGAGCTACTTCGTCATACAACTGGATTACACACCATAAACAGCTGATGTACAAACTCACAACGCGTCGAGGACGCAACGCTTGTGAGCTCGTATGATTGTCTATTTTATACGTGCGACCCGTTGTAGCTACGCCACAGTTATCAAGCTTTACCGAAGTACGCAACAGATCAACACATAATCAATATCCTGCATCTACCTACTGTACCAATCAAATATCAGTATATTAGTCTAGGCCTGTGGTTCCCAAACTGAGGGTCGGGACCCCCAAGGGGGTCCCCAGATGATTAGCTTAATGTGCAACTAGTGTGGTTTCTCACTCAACAGTAAACACACCAACATACAGTTTAAGTGTATACAGAATAGTATCTGCACATTTCAATGTAATGACTTTTAAAATATTTTTAAAACCAATTTGTTAAATTGGCGAATATTACGGAAGACGCAAACACAACATGTATCTGTGCAGCCGAGTCAAACTAAATTAAATGCCTACAGTTCTTGCTTGTCAGGTTATTGGGTCCTCAGTTCAAATAATTGTTTAGGTATCATTTTTATAATATCTTATTTAATCTGCATTCACAGACTTGCTGGCTGTGAACTCAGAAAGACAGACGTTGAAGATGTGTCTTCAGCTCTCAGCTCTAATCCTTCCCATTTGAGAGAATTGGACCTCAGTGAAAACGACCTGCAGGACTCAGGACTCTGTGCTTCACTGAAGAGCCCACACTGTAGACTGGAAGTTCTAAAGTAAGATACATTTGCCACATTCATTTTAATCACTTCTGTTTATTATGCACTGTATTGTGTGAATATAATATGAATGCTGTGGTGAGAATGTATTAATAATAAGCTTGATATTGATCGTGTAATATCCCTTTAAGGCAAATGTATAGGCTACTTCGACATACAACGTGGTTGTGCACCGAAAATAGCTGATCTACAAGCTCACTGTCTCCAAATGTCTTAATGCTCAGGGTGGGATCTATGTTGGTTCTCTGCTCTACATGTAAAGTGTCTTGAGACAACTTGTTGTGAGTCGACACTTTAATAAAATTGAACTGAATTGAATCACAGCACGTCGAGGGCACAACACTTGTGAGCTTGCAGATCGGCTATTTCCGACGTTCAACCCCTTGTAGCTACGCCACAGTTATCGAGCTTTACCGTGGTACGCATTAATACATAATCAATAGTCTGCATCTACCTACTGTACTAATCAATTATCATTCTATTAGTCTAGGTCTGTGGTTCCCAAACTGAGGGTCTGGACCCCCAAGGGGGTCCCCAGATGATTAGCTTAATGTGCAGCATTGTTTTCTCACTGAACAGTAGACAAACCACAGTATAAGTGTACAGTATACAGAGTATCTGTACATTTCTAAAGCCCAAACCACACCAAAGGGTTGGGTCGCGACAAAGTGTTTTTTTTAAAAGATAAACCACACCAATGAAACTCTTTGAGTTGCATTGGTGTGTTTGATGTAAAAACAAAAAGAAAGAAAAGGTTTTGTCCCGACCCGACCCTTTGGTGTGGTTTAGGCTTTAAGGTACAATTAAATTACTTTTAAAACATTTTTAAAACCAAATTGTCAAATATTACGGAAGAAAGTCGCAAACATTGTGAAAATAGCTGATCTACAAGCTCACTGTGAGGCATTGTGAGCTTGTAGTTTGGCTATTTTCATAATATGTATCAGTGAAACTGAAAGTAATGCCTTTAATTCCAAGTACTTGTCAGGTAGGGGTCTCCCAAGTTCAGATATGATTATTTAGGTATAATTTGTTTTGATAATCTCTTATTTAATCATCATTCACAGACTTGCTGGCTGTAAACTCAGAAAGACAGACGTTGAAGATGTGTCTTCAGCTCTCGGCTCTAATCCTTCCCATTTGAGAGAATTGGACCTCAGTGAAATCGACCTGCAGGACTCAGGACTCTGTGCTTCACTGAAGAGCCCACACTGTAGACTGGAAGTTCTAAAGTAAGATACATTTACCACATTTATTTTGATCACTTCTGTTCTATTTCGTCCCTGCTAACCGCCAGAGGCGGTGCTTTAAGCACTGAATACGTCCCTTCGCGCATGCGCAGTCGAGTATTTTATACCAACAATGTAAATTTTGACCCCGTGATGACCCCCGGAGTAGTCTATATCTTCCGGCAGTCACCTGGGGCTCAGTCCCTAATTTCTTCTCGCTGCGCAAGTTGTACACAGTACAGAGTTCTACAGCAGAATTGAACTGCATTGTTACAGAACTATTGAGTCGCTGGTAGTCCCGTGACCATTATTGGTCGGAGTAGCGACGCGCGCGTTCGCCCTCCAGGAACTGCGACTCTTATCATCGACTTTACATCTTCTTTTCCCCGTGGGAACGAACTAACAAAGGTAAGCAAACAACCCCTGTGCGCATAGGCTGCGTGCACGCTGCTTCCCTGCCACACACACGGTTGCGTGCTACGATCGGTGACCTGATAGCGTCCCGTTCAGCACTGGTCAAAGCTGAACGGATAAGTTCGGGTCTCTTTGCCAGCTTACACTGTTTGATTCCCATGCATGAATTTAATTGAATTGTATGCTATGCTGCAGTGCTAGTGACGGCAAGCATAGCGCTGCCCGCTCCCAGCACGTCAGCCGACATTGCTTATTGTTTGTTTATTTTCTGTTTAGCCCGTGTCTGCGACGCGGCACGCCACAGCACGGTGCAACTCGAGTAACACTCATTCTGTGTACTGTAGTGTACTTATTTAATGCTATACTATTAAGCTTATAGTTTAAGTTTGGCGTATCTGGAGGGTACTTCAGTATGTGAATTAGCTTGACTGATTTGGTCGTCACTGTTTTCAAGAGTGTACTTTAATTTCGGCATAGAGTCACTGCCTCTTTATAGGTTGTTGTTTGTTAAATTAGATATATGTAACTATATGTTGTATTATTATTATATACTATATATAATTATATATATTATATTATTATTATATACTGTATATAATTATATATTATATATATTGTATTATTATTATATACTATATATAATTATATATTATATACACTGTTCTATCGCTGTTAAAGCACCCCTTAGCCGGCATAGGTGGCGTGCGCGCCCCCTTCCTCCAGCTAAGCGGCCTTTAGCACAGCCAACAGTAGCCTCTGCTGGCACAGGCAGCGTCCGCGCTCCCTCCCTCCAGCATACGGCTCCACCCCTAGCAACCACTAGCGTCCGCGCTCTGGGCTACATCTGCGGGTTACCGATGGACGAACCCCGCCACCACCTGTGCACCTCCTGCCAGGCTCCTCTGCGGCCAGAGGATGGGCATGACCTCTGCCCTGGGTGTCTTGGCCCCCAACATCTGAGGGAGGCACTCGGCGACAACCCATGCATGAACTGCACCATCATGCCCCGGGAGGTGAGGATAGCCAGGTTGGCACAGGTGGAGAAGGTGGAAGGTGAGCTCCCCCCATTGGGCATGCTAACTCAACGCCAGACCAGGGCTTCCAAGCGTCGATCCACCACACCTGCTACCTCGACCCCTGCTTCCAAGAGAAGGGCGGGGCCTGACCATAGGCTATCATCTAAGGTCGACCAGATGTCTGCCGACCTGGCCCTAATGAGGGCCATGTTCATGGCCCGTCAGCCCGAGATCCAGCCGGAGGACGTAGAACCACCCACTCCGCCGATGCCACACCTGATCCCTGAGGGTCAGGACCCTGACACACTGTCCCTGGCGGCCTCAGCCACCCACTTCCATGACTATGATGAAAGTGAGGCGGATGGGGCAGAGGCGGCTTCCGAGGCCTCTGAGCAGGGCTCGTACTCATCAGCCCAGACCGGTCTGACTGAGACGGCTGGCGGCTCCATGAGGGCCGCCCTGTACATGGCTCTTGATCATCAGAGCCTGGCTGGACCGCAGCAGGCGGAGTCAGCCCCGTCAAGCCGTTTTTTCAAGAACAAGCCAGCCCCCTCTAGCTTTACCGTTCCTCACTCGGAGGACTTTCTGAAGGAGCTTCACACTTGCTGGAGAGACTCGAAGGCTTGTTCTCGTCTCTCTGCCGATGGGCGTGCCCTCGCGGCCATGGACAACCCGGAAGGAGTCGGCCTGCAGCGCATGCCGGCTGTGGAGCCCTGCATCGCTTCCTTAGTAGTCGCCCCCGACGAGGCGCTACGGCAGGACACCAGGTGCCCCCGACCCCAGTGCAGGACCACCGATGACCTCCTCATAAGGGCTTATGATGCAGGAGCCCGTGCCGGGAGGATCTCCAACTCCCTGTCACACCTCATGCTCGCCCTCTCTGCATCTCTGCAGGCGAACAACGCGAGCGCAGAGCCCGCAGACGCCAACACCCTCTGCGACGCATCACTGGAGGCATTTGGCCTCATGTCAAGAGAGCTGGGACGGATGATGTCCACTCTCGTTCAGGCGCGGCGCCAAGTCTGGCTCTCTCAGGCCAACCTGACTGAGAAGACCAGGGCAACCCTGCGCGGCCTCCCAGTGGTGCCGGGAGCGATATTCGGCCCAGCTGCGCGGGAAGCACTGGACCGCACAATCCGGGCCAGGGAGGACAAGGAGCAGCTGTCAAGCCTGAGGCGACAGCGCATGCCTCCCCCAGAGGGGCCTCCCAACAGGATCAGAGGCCCCTCGGCCGCCACCCGAGCTCGCCTGCCACAGGCCCCCACTTGGGGCCAGCGCACTTCCCAGTGGACTGAACAGAGGCAGGGCCATAACCCTGGCCGGCCCTCTACTAGGCAGTTTCGTGCCCCGGGCCCTGGCGGACCCCCCCCCAGGGCCCCTAGGGGCCGGGGGGGCAGACGCTGAGACCACGCGGCCGGCCGTCGGATACTTTACACCTCAGCAGCTCAGGTACTGGGCTGCTCAAGCTTCGGACACGTGGGTGATTGCCACCTTAACCCACGGGTACAAGCTTCAGTTCCGACACTGGCCCCCCACAGCCGGCCGGGTCAGAATGACCACTATAGCCGACCCGGCAAAGGCCCTTGCCCTAGACCAGGAGCTGTCCACCCTCCTGGCCAAGGGCGCCATCGAAGCAATAGACCCCCGGGAGCACCCCAGGGGGTTCTACTCAACATACTTCCTAGTGCCAAAGAAGACAGGCGGTTTTCGCCCCGTCTTAGACCTGAGGGTGCTAAACAAATACATGAAGGTCATTCCGTTCCACATGTTGACCTCAAGGGACGTCCTGCAATCCATCGCCCACAGGGAATGGTTCACATCAGTGGACCTAAAGGACGCATATTTTCATGTCCCCATTGCTCGGCAACACCGCCAGTTCCTGCGGTTTGCCTATCGAGGCCGCCACTGGCAGTTCAGAGTTCTGCCGTTCGGGCTCTCCCTCTCTCCGAGAGTATTCACGAGGTGTGTGGCAGCGGCGCTGGCGCCTCTCCAATCGCAGGGCGTTAAGATCCTTCCATACCTCGACGACTGGCTGATCTGCGCGCCATCCCAGGCGCTGGTAGCCGAGGACACAACACGTCTCCTGTCCCATGCAGCCCGGCTGGGGTTAAAGGTAAATGTGGAAAAAAGTTGCCTGATCCCATCCCAAACCACAACATTTATTGGTCTGGCGTTACACACCATAACGATGAAAGCCTGTCCGTCCTCACGCCGGGTGGACGACATTATAAAGTTTCTTCCCATGTTCCGGAGAGGCAGTCGGCTGTCGCTCATCACATTCCTCCGCCTCTTGGGCAAACTGACGTCCGTGGCAGCCGTTGTCCCCCTGGGTTTGCTGCGACTGCGCCCCCTGCAGAGGTGGCTGAACAGTTTTCAGTTGGATGCCGAGCGACACAGACACAAGAAGATAACCGTGTCACAACAGTGTCTACTCGCCCTAGCCCCATGGAGAGACAGGGTGTACCTGTCGAGGGGGGTCCCTATGGGGTCCATTCCCTCTCGCAGGGAGATCGTCACCACCGACGCTTGCCTCCTGGGCTGGGGTGCGGTGTGGCAGAGCAGGACAGCTCGCAACCAGTGGTCAGCGGAAGATCGCCGAGACCACATAAATGTGCTGGAGCTACGTGCGGTGCACCTGGCCCTACAACGCTTCCTGCCATACTTGAGAGGCAGGCACATACTCATACGGTCAGACAACACCTCAACCGTATTCCACATCAATCACCAGGGCGGAACCAAGTCTGCACGACTACTAGAGGTGTCCACAGACCTGCTGACTTGGCGGCCCCCCGTCTCACCAGCCTACGGGCGGTGCACATACCAGGGGAGCGGAACCACCTCGCAGACTTCCTCTCCCGCCAGAAGCCCCCGTCAGGGGAATGGCGCCTCCATCCGGATGTGGTGCACACCATCTGGGCCCGCTTCGGGAGAGCACAGGTGGACCTCTTCGCTTCAGGGGAGTCAACCCACTGCCCTCGCTGGTTTTCCCTAGCGGAAACCGTCAGTCCTCTAGGCCTGGACGCACTGGCGCACCCCTGGCCACAGGAGCTGCTCTATGCATTTCCACCACTTCCTCTGGTACGCTCAGGTCTCCAGAGGGTCGTTCAGGAGGGTCACACCATCCTGCTGGTGGCCCCTTTCTGGCCAGGGAGGACATGGTTCCCCCTGCTCCACAGCCTCTGTCACGGAACGCCTTGGCGCCTCCCCGACAGGAGGGACCTACTGTCGCAGCTGGGAGGCCGGATCTGGCACCCATGCCCACAACGCCTCCAGCTGTGCGTCTGGCCGCTCAGGGGCCGGAGCCACTGCTGAGCAGCCCGGTGAGACACACCATACTGAACGCCAGAGCGCCGTCCACCAGGCTACAGTACGACAACAGGTGGAAGCTGTTTTCCAGCTGGTGTAGGGATCTGGGCGAAGACCCAGTACACTGCCCTGTACCCAAAATCCTGGAGTTCCTGCAATCCCTACTAGGTAAGGGCCGGTCCCCCTCTACCTTGAAGGTTTACGTGGCAGCAATATCCTGCCGCCATGTGACAATTAACGACCGCACAGTAGGGAGCCACAACCTGGTGTCCCTCTTCCTGAGAGGGGCTCGGAGGTTGCATCCCCCGAGAGCTCCGAGAGCTCCGTCATGGGACCTTAACCGGGTACTGGACGCCCTGTGCGGGCCTCCCTTCGAACCCTTGGCACAGGCCGAGGTGAAGTGGGCGTCATACAAGACATCCCTTCTCCTGGCCATTACATCGGCAAAGCGCGTCAGTGAACTGCACGCTCTGTCAGTCAGTGACTCATGTCTGAGGTGGAACGCAGACGGCTCGGGGGTCACGCTGTGGCCAAACATAGCATTCCTCCCGAAGGTGCTGTCGCAGGCTCACCTCAACCAGCCTATCAGGCTGGCTCGATTTAACCCCCCACCTGGAGAGGAGACAGACAAACTGGAGCTGTTGTGCCCAGTCCGGGCTCTGAGAGCCTACATTGAAGCTACTGCACGCATCAGGCGGGCAGAGCAGCTATTCCTTTGCCATAGTGGTGTGAACAAAGGCGGCGCTCTCTCCAAGCAGCGCCTGTCCCACTGGATTGTAGACACAATCAGCCACGCCTATGAGGTAAGTAACCTCCCCGTACCGTCAGGTGTACGGTGCCACTCTACAAGGAGCATTTCCACATCATGGGCTGCCATGAGAGGGGTGCCCTTGGAGGACATTTGTGCCGCCGCCAAATGGGCTTCGGCAGGCACTTTCTCAAGATTCTACAGGGTGAATGTGGCCACTCCCCACCCATTGGCGGTTCTACCCTTTGAGGTTTGTAATCAGGATTCCTCGTGACTTGGCTGGTATAAGTCATTCAGTGCTTAAAGCACCGCCTCTGGCGGTTAGCAGGGACGAAATAGAACGATAGTTATGTATGTAACTACGGTTCTATGAGTCCCGAATGACCGCCAGAGGCACTCTTGTCACTCAGAATCCTCATGTTCTCGCGAGAAGATTCTGTAGGGACTGAGCCCCAGGTGACTGCCGGAAGATATATACTACTCCGGGGGTCATCACGGGGTCAAAATTGACATTGTTGGTATAAAATACTCGACTGCGCATGCGCAAAGGGACGTATTCAGTGCTTAAAGCACCGCCTCTGGCGGTCATTCGGGACTCATAGAACCGTAGTTACATACGTAACTATCGTTTTATTATGTACTGTATTATGTGAATATAATATGAATGCTGTGGTGAGAATGTATTAATAAGCTTGATATTGATCGTGTAATATCCCTTTAAGGCAAATGTATAGGCTACTTCGACATACAACATGGTTGCGCACCGAAAATAGCTGATCTACAAGCTCACTGTCTCCAAATGTCTTAATGCTCAGGATGGGATCTATGTTGGTTCTCTGCTCTACATGTAAAATGTCTTGAGACAACTTGTTGTGAGTCGACACTTTAATAAAATTGAACTGAATTGAATTACAGCGTGTCGAGGACACAACACTTGTGAGCTTGCAGATCGGCTATTTTCGATGTTCAACCCCCTTGTAGCTACGCCACAGTTATCGAGCTTTACCGTGGTACGCATTAATACGTAATCAATAGTCTGCATCTACCGACTGTACTAATCTATTATCACTCTATTAGTCTAGGTCTGTGGTTCCCAAACTGTCTGATGGAGATGAACGACCACTCACTACATCAGAAGATCCAACAGTTCCTGAAGTCAGAGAACAGAACAGAGAAACTGTCTGAGACCCAGTGTTCAGCTCTGGCCGTCATGCTGCAGATGTCAGAGGAGGTTCTGGAAGAGTTGGACCTGGACAAATACAACACATCAGAGGAGGGGCGAAGGAGACTGATCCCAGCTGTGAGGAACTGCAGAAAGGCTCGGTTAGTAGTCAAGTGAATAGAAACATGCCATTAATGCCATTACAGTTAACACTATAATTATAAATGAAGGTTGGCATAAAAGGTGTCTGCATTTCAAATAGTGATTAGTGGTATTGTCTGTATTGTCTGCATTGTTATGCATTGTTCCACGCCCCTTTTAACACCATAAAAGACAGCCAAAATACCCAACGTTAAATCCGCTTCACTGTGGTGAAAGCACTCAGTAGAACAAGTTGAAAGGTGTCACTCACAGATCTATAAGCATACAATGCTTTGTATCGCAACACATTGACAGCTTGTAGGTCTGGTTAATTATCAAAGGGAGTCCCTCGATGTGTCCCTATATGTAATATAAAAAGCAGCCAAAGCTTTTGAAAGTGGTACAAAGTTGACCTAGAGGGAAAGGCCATGGAGTCACTTAATCCTCCATCCTCCAGGGACCATGTGTGTGATATGATCTGTAGGGTCCATCCTCCAGGGACCATGCTGTGTGATATGATCTGTAGGGTCCATCCTCCAGGGACCATGTGTGTGATATGATCTGTAGGGTCCATCCTCCATGGGACCATGTGTGTGATATGATCTGTAGGGTCCATCCTCCAGGGACCATGTGTGTGATATGATCTGTAGGGTCCATCCTCCATGGGACCATGTGTGTGATATGATCTGTAGGGTCCATCCTCCAGGGACCATGTGTGTGATATGATCTGTAGGGTCCATCCTCCAGGGACCATGTGTGTGTCATCATCTGTCTAGCATGAAGGTGCACAACACACATCCTGGCAATAATTTAAAGATAATGTTGTCCTAAGTGTAGTAGCTGGCGAATTAAATTATCAATGCTGTATAATGGCTGAATATCCATGGACAACTTAAGTTATAAGCAACATAGTTTGTCTAAGCTCCAGATTCAATAATGATATTTTAACTGCCATGGTTATTTTAATTACTCCGTTAAAGGAGCATAAGTTAACAGTTGTTGCTTGTGAAAAGGATCAATATTAATAATATAAGACACTTCTTATATCTGTGCATATGTTTGATGCAACGTTTGGAGCTGCTCATTTCCTTTTCTTGGGTTAACAAAAAAGAAAAGAAAAAAGTACCACATTGGATAATTCTTTCCTAATTCTTATACAAGCTCACAATGCTGCGACCTGTTGTGAGCTTGTAGAGCGACTATTTTCAGCAAAAATCTGTCATTATGACGGCATCAAGGCCCGCCACAATACATTTTAGTCGACTAAATCAACTGTAGAATTAGTCGACTAAAATCTTATGACATTTAGTCGACTAAAACTAGACTAAAAACTAAAACATTCCAGGTGACTAATATGTCACTAAAACTAAATGAAAGCTATTCAAGAGACTATGACTAAAACTAAAATCAATGCTGCCAAAACAACACTGGACTTATAACATTGTGTAGGTTATGAAATGTTATAATATTGTAGGTTATGCAATATTATAATATTGGGGTAAATTCAAACTAACAGTAAAGCCTCATCTGTGGCCCAGCTTGAGGAGACAGGGAATAGAAATAGAGACTGAATGCTGGTCTCCAGCAGCTTGTTTGTAAAGCTTTTACAACGTTTAGTCAGTAAATATCCAATGTTGTTGTTCAGTCTTCATTTCACTCCTTCAACTGCTGGTTGAAGTCTTTGATATAAAAATGTCTATCTTCCTCTGTACAGACCGTACAGACATTCTGTGTTGTCAAGTGGTGTCTATATCTCTGGATAACTAGATAGGAGATGTTTTAGTTAACTTCAATGACAGTGAACTAGGTATCATTTGTTTTTATAATCTCTTATTTAATCTGCATTCACAGACTTGTTGGCTGTAAACTCAGAAAGACAGACGTTGAAGTTGTGTCTTCAGCTCTCAGCTCTAATCCTTCCCATTTGAGAGAATTGGACCTCAGTGAAAACGACCTGCAGGACTCAGGACTCTGTGCTTCACTGAAGAGCCCACACTGTAGACTGGAAGTTCTAAAGTAAGATACATGATTTACCACATTTATTTTAATCACTTCTGTTTATTATGCACTGTATTATGTGAATATAATATGATTGCTGTGGTGAGAATGTATTAATAAGCTTGATATTGAACGCGTAATAATAATATCCCTTTAAGGCAAATGTATAGGCTACTTCGACATACAACGTGGTTGTGCACCGAAAATAGCTGATCTACAAGCTCACTGTCTCCAAATGTCTTAATGCTCAGGATGGGATCTATGTTGGTTCTCTGCTCTACATGTAAAATGTCTTGAGACAACTTGTTGTGAGTCGACACTTTAATAAAATTGAACTGAATTGAATTACAGCGTGTCGAGGACACAACACTTGTGAGCTTGCAGATCGGCTATTTTCGATGTTCAACCCCCTTGTAGCTACGCCACAGTTATCGAGCTTTACCGTGGTACGCATTAATACATAATCAATAGTCTGCATCTACCTACTGTACTAATCAATTATCATTATATTAGTCTAGGTCTGTGGTTTCCTAAACTGAGGGTCTGGACCCCCAAGGGGGTCCCCAGAGGATTAGCTTAAAGTGCAGCATTGTTTTCTCACTGAAAAGTAGACAAACCAACAGTATAAGTGTACAGTATACAGAGTATCTGTACATTTCTAAAGCCCAAACCACACAAAAGGGTTGGGTCGCGACAAAGTGTTTTTTTTAAGATAAACCACACCAATGAAACTCTTTGAGTTGCATTGGTGTGTTTGATGTAAAACCAAAAAGAAAGAAAAGGTTTTGTCCCGACCCGACCCTTTGGTGTGGTTTAGGCTTTAAGGTACAATTAAATTACTTTTAAAACATTTTTAAAACCAAATTGTCAAATATTACGGAAGAAAGTCGCAAACATTGTGAAAATAGCTGATCTACAAGCTCACTGTGAGGCATTGTGAGCTTGTAGTTTGGCTATTTTCATAATATGTATCAGTGAAACTGAAAGTAATGCCTTTAATTCCAAGTACTTGTCAGGTAGGGGTCTCCCAAGTTCAGATATGATTATTTAGGTATAATTTGTTTTTATAATCTCTTATTTAATCATCATTCACAGACTTGCTGGCTGTAAACTCAGAAAGACAGACGTTGAAGATGTGTCTTCAGCTCTCAGCTCTAATCCTTCCCATTTGAGAGAATTGGACCTCAGTGAAATCGACCTGCAGGACTCAGGACTCTGTGCTTCACTGAAGAGCCCACACTGTAGACTGGAAGTTCTAAAGTAAGATACATTTACCACATTTATTTTGATCACTTCTGTTCTATTTTGTCCCTGCTAACCGCCAGAGGCGGTGCTTTAAGCACTGAATACGTCCCTTCGCGCATGCGCAGTCGAGTATTTTATACCAACAATGTAAATTTTGACCCCGTGATGACCCCCGGAGTAGTCTATATCTTCCGGCAGTCACCTGGGGCTCAGTCCCTAATTTCTTCTCGCTGCGCAAGTTGTACACAGTACAGAGTTCTACAGCAGAATTGAACTGCATTGTTACAGAACTATTGAGTCGCTGGTAGTCCCGTGACCATTATTGGTCGGAGTAGCGACGCGCGCGTTCGCCCTCCAGGAACTGCGACTCTTATCATCGACTTTACATCTTCTTTTCCCCGTGGGAACGAACTAACAAAGGTAAGCAAACAACCCCTGTGCGCATAGGCTGCGTGCGCGCTGCTTCCCTGCCACACACACGGTTGCGTGCTACGATCGGTGACCTGATAGCGTCCCGTTCAGCACTGGTCAAAGCTGAACGGATAAGTTCGGGTCTCTTTGCCAGCTTACACTGTTTGATTCCCATGCATGAATTTAATTGAATTGTATGCTATGCTGCAGTGCTAGTGACGGCAAGCATAGTGCTGCCCGCTCCCAGCACGTCAGCCGACATTGCTTATTGTTTGTTTATTTTCTGTTTAGCCCGTGTCTGCGACGCGGCACGCCGCAGCACGGTGCAACTCGAGTAACACTCATTCTGTGTACTGTAGTGTACTTATTTAATGCTATACTATTAAGCTTATAGTTTAAGTTTGGCGTATCTGGAGGGTACTTCAGTATGTGAATTAGCTTGACTGATTTGGTCGTCACTGTTTTCAAGAGTGTACTTTAATTTCGGCATAGAGTCACTGCCTCTTTATAGGTTGTTGTTTGTTAAATTAGATATATGTAACTATATGTTGTATTATTATTATATACTATATATAATTATATATATTATATTATTATTATATACTGTATATAATTATATATTATATATATTGTATTATTATTATATACTATATATAATTATATATTATATACACTGTTCTATCGCTGTTAAAGCACCCCTTAGCCGGCATAGGTGGCGTGCGCGCCCCCTTCCTCCAGCTAAGCGGCCTTTAGCACAGCCAACAGTAGCCTCTGCTGGCACAGGCAGCGTCCGCGCTCCCTCCCTCCAGCATACGGCTCCACCCCTAGCAACCACTAGCGTCCGTGCTCTGGGCTACATCTGCGGGTTACCGATGGACGAACCCCGCCACCACCTGTGCACCTCCTGCCAGGCTCCTCTGCGGCCAGAGGATGGGCATGACCTCTGCCCTGGGTGTCTTGGCCCCCAACATCTGAGGGAGGCACTCGGCGACAACCCATGCATGAACTGCACCATCATGCCCCGGGAGGTGAGGATAGCCAGGTTGGCACAGGTGGAGAAGGTGGAAGGTGAGCTCCCCCCATTGGGCATGCTAACTCAACGCCAGACCAGGGCTTCCAAGCGTCGATCCACCACACCTGCTACCTCGACCCCTGCTTCCAAGAGAAGGGCGGGGCCTGACCATAGGCTATCATCTAAGGTCGACCAGATGTCTGCCGACCTGGCCCTAATGAGGGCCATGTTCATGGCCCGTCAGCCCGAGATCCAGCCGGAGGACGTAGAACCACCCACTCCGCCGATGCCACACCTGATCCCTGAGGGTCAGGACCCTGACACACTGTCCCTGGCGGCCTCAGCCACCCACTTCCATGACTATGATGAAAGTGAGGCGGATGGGGCAGAGGCGGCTTCCGAGGCCTCTGAGCAGGGCTCGTACTCATCAGCCCAGACCGGTCTGACTGAGACGGCTGGCGGCTCCATGAGGGCCGCCCTGTACATGGCTCTTGATCATCAGAGCCTGGCTGGACCGCAGCAGGCGGAGTCAGCCCCGTCAAGCCGTTTTTTCAAGAACAAGCCAGCCCCCTCTAGCTTTACCGTTCCTCACTCGGAGGACTTTCTGAAGGAGCTTCACACTTGCTGGAGAGACTCGAAGGCTTGTTCTCGTCTCTCTGCCGATGGGCGTGCCCTCGCGGCCATGGACAACCCGGAAGGAGTCGGCCTGCAGCGCATGCCGGCTGTGGAGCCCTGCATCGCTTCCTTAGTAGTCGCCCCCGACGAGGCGCTACGGCAGGACACCAGGTGCCCCCGACCCCAGTGCAGGACCACCGATGACCTCCTCATAAGGGCTTA
Organism: Protomyctophum bolini; assembly: GCF_963924005.1. NCBI lineage: Eukaryota > Metazoa > Chordata > Actinopteri > Myctophiformes > Myctophidae > Protomyctophum > Protomyctophum bolini. The sequence goes on along the minus strand of NC_137877.1, from coordinate 41,175,567 downwards.
TGATGCAGGAGCCCGTGCCGGGAGGATCTCCAACTCCCTGTCACACCTCATGCTCGCCCTCTCTGCATCTCTGCAGGCGAACAACGCGAGCGCAGAGCCCGCAGACGCCAACACCCTCTGCGACGCATCACTGGAGGCATTTGGCCTCATGTCAAGAGAGCTGGGACGGATGATGTCCATTCTCGTTCAGGCGCGGCGCCAAGTCTGGCTCTCTCAGGCCAACCTGACTGAGAAGACCAGGGCAACCCTGCGCGGCCTCCCAGTGGTGCCGGGAGCGATATTCGGCCCAGCTGCGCGGGAAGCACTGGACCGCACAATCCGGGCCAGGGAGGACAAGGAGCAGCTGTCAAGCCTGAGGCGACAGCGCATGCCTCCCCCAGAGGGGCCTCCCAACAGGATCAGAGGCCCCTCGGCCGCCACCCGAGCTCGCCTGCCACAGGCCCCCACTTGGGGCCAGCGCACTTCCCAGTGGACTGAACAGAGGCAGGGCCATAACCCTGGCCGGCCCTCTACTAGGCAGTTTCGTGCCCCGGGCCCTGGCGGACCCCCCTCCCAGGGCCCCTAGGGGCCGGGGGGGCAGACGCTGAGACCACGCGGCCGGCCGTCGGATACTTTACACCTCAGCAGCTCAGGTACTGGGCTGCTCAAGCTTCGGACACGTGGGTGATTGCCACCTTAACCCACGGGTACAAGCTTCAGTTCCGACGCTGGCCCCCCACAGCCGGCCGGGTCAGAATGACCACTATAGCCGACCCGGCAAAGGCCCTTGCCCTAGACCAGGAGCTGTCCACCCTCCTGGCCAAGGGCGCCATCGAAGCAATAGACCCCCGGGAGCACCCCAGGGGGTTCTACTCAACATACTTCCTAGTGCCAAAGAAGACAGGCGGTTTTCGCCCCGTCTTAGACCTGAGGGTGCTAAACAAATACATGAAGGTCATTCCGTTCCACATGTTGACCTCAAGGGACGTCCTGCAATCCATCGCCCACAGGGAATGGTTCACATCAGTGGACCTAAAGGACGCATATTTTCATGTCCCCATTGCTCGGCAACACCGCCAGTTCCTGCGGTTTGCCTATCGAGGCCGCCACTGGCAGTTCAGAGTTCTGCCGTTCGGGCTCTCCCTCTCTCCGAGAGTATTCACGAGGTGTGTGGCAGCGGCGCTGGCGCCTCTCCAATCGCAGGGCGTCAAGATCCTTCCATACCTCGACGACTGGCTGATCTGCGCGCCATCCCAGGCGCTGGTAGCCGAGGACACAGCACGTCTCCTGTCCCATGCAGCCCGGCTGGGGTTAAAGGTAAATGTGGAAAAAAGTTGCCTGATCCCATCCCAAACCACAACATTTATTGGTCTGGCGTTACACACCATAACGATGAAAGCCTGTCCGTCCTCACGCCGGGTGGACGACATTATAAAGTTTCTTCCCATGTTCCGGAGAGGCAGTCGGCTGTCGCTCATCACATTCCTCCGCCTCTTGGGCAAACTGACGTCCGTGGCGGCCGTTGTCCCCCTGGGTTTGCTGCGACTGCGCCCCCTGCAGAGGTGGCTGAACAGTTTTCAGTTGGATGCCGAGCGACACAGACACAAGAAGATAACCGTGTCACAACAGTGTCTACTCGCCCTAGCCCCATGGAGAGACAGGGTGTACCTGTCGAGGGGGGTCCCTATGGGGTCCATTCCCTCTCGCAGGGAGATCGTCACCACCGACGCTTGCCTCCTGGGCTGGGGTGCGGTGTGGCAGAGCAGGACAGCTCGCAACCAGTGGTCGGCGGAAGATCGCCGAGACCACATAAATGTGCTGGAGCTACGTGCGGTGCACCTGGCCCTACAACGCTTCCTGCCATACTTGAGAGGCAGGCACATACTCATACGGTCAGACAACACCTCAACCGTATTCCACATCAATCACCAGGGCGGAACCAAGTCTGCACGACTACTAGAGGTGTCCACAGACCTGCTGACTTGGCGGCCCCCCGTCTCACCAGCCTACAGGCGGTGCACATACCAGGGGAGCGGAACCACCTCGCAGACTTCCTCTCCCGCCAGAAGCCCCCGTCAGGGGAATGGCGCCTCCATCCGGATGTGGTGCACACCATCTGGGCCCGCTTCGGGAGAGCACAGGTGGACCTCTTCGCTTCAGGGGAGTCAACCCACTGCCCTCGCTGGTTTTCCCTAGCGGAAACCGTCAGTCCTCTAGGCCTGGACGCACTGGCGCACCCCTGGCCACAGGAGCTGCTCTATGCATTTCCACCACTTCCTCTGGTACGCTCAGGTCTCCAGAGGGTCGTTCAGGAGGGTCACACCATCCTGCTGGTGGCCCCTTTCTGGCCAGGGAGGACATGGTTCCCCCTGCTCCACAGCCTCTGTCACGGAACGCCTTGGCGCCTCCCCGACAGGAGGGACCTACTGTCGCAGCTGGGAGGCCGGATCTGGCACCCATGCCCACAACGCCTCCAGCTGTGCGTCTGGCCGCTCAGGGGCCGGAGCCACTGCTGAGCAGCCCGGTGAGACACACCATACTGAACGCCAGAGCGCCGTCCACCAGGCTACAGTACGACAACAGGTGGAAGCTGTTTTCCAGCTGGTGTAGGGATCTGGGCGAAGACCCAGTACACTGCCCTGTACCCAAAATCCTGGAGTTCCTGCAATCCCTACTAGGTAAGGGCCGGTCCCCCTCTACCTTGAAGGTTTACGTGGCAGCAATATCCTGCCGCCATGTGACAATTAACGACCGCACAGTAGGGAGCCACAACCTGGTGTCCCTCTTCCTGAGAGGGGCTCGGAGGTTGCATCCCCCGAGAGCTCCGAGAGCTCCGTCATGGGACCTTAACCGGGTACTGGACACCCTGTGCGGGCCTCCCTTCGAACCCTTGGCACAGGCCGAGGTGAAATGGGCGTCATACAAGACATCCCTTCTCCTGGCCATTACATCGGCAAAGCGCGTCAGTGAACTGCACGCTCTGTCAGTCAGTGACTCATGTCTGAGGTGGAACGCAGACGGCTCGGGGGTCACGCTGTGGCCAAACATAGCATTCCTCCCGAAGGTGCTGTCGCAGGCTCACCTCAACCAGCCTATCAGGCTGGCTCGATTTAACCCCCCACCTGGAGAGGGGACAGACAAACTGGAGCTGTTGTGCCCAGTCCGGGCTCTGAGAGCCTACATTGAAGCTACTGCACGCATCAGGCGGGCAGAGCAGCTATTCCTTTGCCATAGTGGTGTGAACAAAGGCGGGGCTCTCTCCAAGCAGCGCCTGTCCCACTGGATTGTAGACACAATCAGCCACGCCTATGAGGTAAGTAACCTCCCCGTACCATCAGGTGTACGGTGCTACAAGGAGCATTTCCACATCATGGGCTGCCATGAGAGGGGTGCCCTTGGAGGACATTTGTGCCGCCGCCAAATGGGCTTCGGCAGGCACTTTCTCAAGATTCTACAGGGTGAATGTGGCCACTCCCCACCCATTGGACGTGGTCCTCTTCCCCGAATCCTCCGGTTCTACCCTTTGAGGTTTGTAATCAGGATTCCTCGTGACTTGGCTGGTATAAGTCATTCAGTGCTTAAAGCACCGCCTCTGGCGGTTAGCAGGGACGAAATAGAACGATAGTTATGTATGTAACTACGGTTCTATGAGTCCCGAATGACCGCCAGAGGCACTTTTGTCACTCAGAATCCTCATGTTCTCGCGAGAAGATTCTGTAGGGACTGAGCCCCAGGTGACTGCCGGAAGATATAGACTACTCCGGGGGTCATCACGGGGTCAAAATTGACATTGTTGGTATAAAATACTCGACTGCGCATGCGCGAAGGGACGTATTCAGTGCTTAAAGCACCGCCTCTGGCGGTCATTCGGGACTCATAGAACCGTAGTTACATACGTAACTATCGTTTTATTATGTACTGTATCCTGCTACCCTAATAGACAGGGGTACATAAGCACATGGCCGTTTATCCAACAGCTTTCTCCGACCGAACCACACTTTCACCACACATCTCTATATGCAAAATAAAACCTGCACACTCCCAGAAAACATATAGACTACATTGCATTCGCCAAAAATGTCTTATTTACTTTTTAAATATTACTTTTGTCAAACACGCTATTATTGCTCAACCTCTACAGCCTACGTCGGAATCGTCATGTTGGCGTCTACTACGCCAACTACGTTCACTTAATGGGGCCAGTCCTTCACAGTGACACACGCGTTAGATCAACCACGCGACCGGGATGGTTTCTACCCCTCAATGTCGTGCCTACTCTACACTGCCATCCGAAGGCCCCTCCCCCTTTCACTGCTCCTGTGTCGCCAACTACGTTCACTTAATGGGGCCAGTCCTTCACAGTGACACACGCGTTAGATGAACCACGCGACCGGGATGGTTTCTACCCCTCAATGTCGTGCCTACTCTACACTGCCATCCCAAGTCCCCTCCCCCTTTCAGCGACTCGAACAGCAGCTCCGTCCGAAAGCCCACAGCACTACTGCACAGCCCCACACATGTCACACACCCAAATGAATCGAATGAATGAATAAGGCGCTTATATCGCTTTTGCTCAGTGGATGGGACATTTACATTAAAAGCAATCGGATGGACGCGTGGATAACGGCATGGTTGTGTGCAATCGGAGGGAAAGCTTCCATAATCCATATAGCTTCCATGCTAGCTGCTTCAGACACAGGGGAGGGAGATGGCCCGGTCTCGAGTGCGAAATAGCGCTTATGCAACAATTACCCTAAAACACAAACACCTCAACTCGATGTCATTGTGAATAACAATTTCGAGCGACAAAATAATTTTTGGAAGGACACTTTCACCCAGTATGAAGCTATATGTGGTAGCCGTCTGTGTCACACCAAAACTGGTGTCCTATACAATCCTGTAACGATCCTCTCTTGCATCTGGGCTGAGGCACTGCCTGCGAGTTGTCTCCGTCTAATAAGCAAATTTAGAAATTCCTGTTTGAGAGCTAGCTAATTTAAGACATCCGGTTGCCTTCAGAATAAAATAAGGTTATTTAATTCGTTAATTAAATAATTATTACATTACATTATTAGTATTATTGTTACATTACAGTTATTGTAAAGACACACATTATGTTCCTGTGTACAAATAAGTAATTCAATATATCTAAATGGATAAATGCTATTCACTACAGTGCATGGACTTTATAAAGTGGAAATTATACTTCTGGATTTGCAGGCCTGGCGCCACGGGGGGGGGGGAGGGGTGTTTGCCCCCCTAAATCAACCTCTCTGCCCCCTTACATCAAAAGTGGAAAAAACTCTACAGTTACAGACAAAACAATGGTACATTTCCAGGCATTCAATTAAATTCCCTTGCTTGAAAGGAAGGAAGTAAGGATGCATCTTAATACAGGATCCAGCAGCATCTTAATGATCTCCCATCTAGAACTGGAAAAACAACATTCCTCACCTATAGGCCATCCTTGGGGTGGGGAGGGGTGCTAATGTAATTGTTGCAGTGGTCAGGGTGCTTAAGTGGCCAGCTACTGTAACTAGCCAGGGGTGCTAATGTCATTGTGCTGGGTGTGGTCAGGGTGCTTAAGTGGGCAGCTTAGCTAACAATAAGCTTCTTTGTAAACTCACTCATTTACAAACAAGCTCACATCAGAACAATAATGCATGTAATAATAATAACAATAATAATAATAATCATTATAAGAAAAACAACAATAACAACATTAACAACAGTACAGTACAGTACAGTAAAGACGTACAGTAAAGTACAGTACAGAGGACAACATTACAGTACAGTGCAATACTAAGGAGTGCAGTACAGTATTATAATAATTTATAACCCATCCGTTACTACATGTGCAGGGCACACTACTGAGTTTAAAAACACAGCTGAAACATGAAGTGGAGTCTGTCAAATCCCGCAATTTCCTTCTTCCCATATTGCGCTGCAACGACACTGGGATGAGGCTCCCGAAGGGGGCCGAAATTCTAGTTATTATTATTGTAGGCTACTTCGACATACAACATGGTTGCGCACCGAAAATAGCTGATCTACAAGCTCACTGTCTCCAAATGTCTTAATGCTCAGGTTGAGATCTATGTTGGTTCTCTGCTCTACATGTAAAATGTCTTGAGACAACTTGTTGTGAGTCGACACTTTAATAAAATTGAACTGAATTGAATCACAGCGTGTCGAGGACACAACACTTGTGAGCTTGCAGATCGGCTATTTTCGATGTTCAACCCCCTTGTAGCTACGCCACAGTTATCGAGCTTTACCGTGGTACGCATTAATACGTAATCAATAGTCTGCATCTACCGACTGTACTAATCTATTATCACTCTATTAGTCTAGGTCTGTGGTTCCCAAACTGTCTGATGGAGATGAACGACCACTCACTACATCAGAAGATCCAACAGTTCCTGAAGTCAGAGAACAGAACAGAGAAACTGTCTGAGACCCAGTGTTCAGCTCTGGCCGTCATGCTGCAGATGTCAGAGGAGGTTCTGGAAGAGTTGGACCTGGACAAATACAACACATCAGAGGAGGGGCGAAGGAGACTGATCCCAGCTGTGAGGAACTGCAGAAAGGCTCGGTTAGTAGTCAAGTGAATAGAAACATGCCATTAATGCCATTACAGTTAACACTATAATTATAAATGAAGGTTGGCATAAAAGGTGTCTGCATTTCAAATAGTGATTAGTGGTATTGTCTGTATTGTCTGCATTGTTATGCATTGTTCCACGCCCCTTTTAACACCATAAAAGACAGCCAAAATACCCAACGTTAAATCCGCTTCACTGTGGTGAAAGCACTCAGTAGAACAAGTTGAAAGGTGTCACTCACAGATCTATAAGCATACAATGCTTTGTATCGCAACACATTGACAGCTTGTAGGTCTGGTTAATTATCAAAGGGAGTCCCTCGATGTGATGTAATATAAAAAGCAGCCAAAGCTTTTGAAAGTGGTACAAAGTTGACCTAGAGGGAAAGGCCATGGAGTCACTTAATCCTCCATCCTCCAGGGACCATGTGTGTGATATGATCTGTAGGGTCCATCCTCCAGGGACCATGCTGTGTGATATGATCTGTAGGGTCCATCCTCCAGGGACCATGTGTGTGATATGATCTGTAGGGTCCATCCTCCATGGGACCATGTGTGTGATATGATCTGTAGGGTCCATCCTCCATGGGACCATGTGTGTGATATGATCTGTAGGGTCCATCCTCCAGGGACCATGTGTGTGATATGATCTGTAGGGTCCATCCTCCATGGGACCATGTGTGTGATATGATCTGTAGGGTCCATCCTCCAGGGACCATGTGTGTGATATGATCTGTAGGGTCCATCCTCCAGGGACCATGTGTGTGTCATCATCTGTCTAGCATGAAGGTGCACAACACACATCCTGGCAATAATTTAAAGATAATGTTGTCCTAAGTGTAGTAGCTGGCGAATTAAATTATCAATGCTGTATAATGGCTGAATATCCATGGACAACTTAAGTTATAAGCAACATAGTTTGTCTAAGCTCCAGATTCAATAATGATATTTTAACTGCCATGGTTATTTTAATTACTCCGTTAAAGGAGCATAAGTTAACAGTTGTTGCTTGTGAAAAGGATCAATATTAATAATATAAGACACTTCTTATATCTGTGCATATGTTTGATGCAACGTTTGGAGCTGCTCATTTCCTTTTCTTGGGTTAACAAAAAAGAAAAGAAAAAAGTACCACATTGGATAATTCTTTCCTAATTCTTATACAAGCTCACAATGCTGCGACCTGTTGTGAGCTTGTAGAGCGACTATTTTCAGCAAAAATCTGTCATTATGACGGCATCAAGGCCCGCCACAATACATTTTAGTCGACTAAATCAACTGTAGAATTAGTCGACTAAAATCTTATGACATTTAGTCGACTAAAACTAGACTAAAAACTAAAACATTCCAGGTGACTAATATGTCACTAAAACTAAATGAAAGCTATTCAAGAGACTATGACTAAAACTAAAATCAATGCTGCCAAAACAACACTGGACTTATAACATTGTGTAGGTTATGAAATGTTATAATATTGTAGGTTATGCAATATTATAATATTGGGGTAAATTCAAACTAACAGTAAAGCCTCATCTGTGGCCCAGCTTGAGGAGACAGAGAATATAAATAGAGACTGAATGCTGGTCTCCAGCAGCTTGTTTGTAAAGCTTTTACAACGTTTAGTCAGTAAATATCCAATGTTGTTGTTCAGTCTTCATTTCACTCCTTCAACTGCTGGTTGAAGTCTTTGATATCAACATGTCTATCTTCCTCTGTACAGACCGTACAGACATTCTGTGTTGTCAAGTGCGGTGTCTATATCTCTGGATAACTAGATAGGAGATGTTTTAGTTAACTTCAATGACAGTGAACTAGGTATCATTTGTTTTTATAATCTCTTATTTAATCTGCATTCACAGACTTGTTGGCTGTAAACTCAGAAAGACAGACGTTGAAGTTGTGGCTTCAGCTCTCAGCTCTAATCCTTCCCATTTGAGAGAATTGGACCTCAGTGAAAACGACCTGCAGGACTCAGGACTAGTGGAGCTGCTCTGTGCTTCACTGAAGAGCCCACACTGTAGACTGGAAGTTCTAAAGTAAGATACATTTACCACATGAATTTTAATCACTTCTGTTTATTATGCACTGTATTATGTGAATATATATATGATTACTGTGGTGAGAATATTTATAAGCTTGATATCATGCAGGTAACCCAAGCTTATGGGCCACTTTCAAAATATGTTTGAAAGTGTAATCCTTTGAGGCAAATGTATAAACGTCTGAGCTACTTCGTCATACAACTGGATTACACACCATAAACAGCTGAGCTCACAAGTTGAACGCGTCGAGGACGCAACGCTTATGTGAGCTTGTAGATTGTCTATTTTATACGTGCGACCCGTTGTAGCTACGCTACAGTTATCAAGCTTTACCGAGGTACGCAACAGATCAACACATAATCAATATAATGCATCTACCTACTGTACCAATCAAATATCATTATATTAGTCTAGGCCTGTGGTTCCCAAACTGAGGGTCTGGACCCCCAAGGGGGTCCCCAGATGATTAGCTTAATGTGCAACTAGTGTGGTTTCTCACTCAACAGTAAACACACCAACATACAGTTTAAGTGTACAGACTAGTATCTGCACATTTCTAAAGGTACAATTTAATTACTTTTAAAACATTTTTAAAACCAATTTGGTAAATTGGCGAATATTACGGTATCTGTGCAGCCGAGTCAAACTAAATGAAATGCCTACAATTCTTGCTTGTCAGGGTATTGGGTCCTCAGTTCAAATATTTTTTTTAGGTATAATTTGTTTTTATAATCTCTTATTTAATCTGCATTCACAGACTTGCTGGTTGTAAACTCAGAAAGACAGACATTGAAGCTGTGTCTTCAGCTCTCAGCTCTAATCCTTCCCATTTGAGAGAATTGGACCTCAGTGAAAACCACCTGAAAGGCTCAGGACTCTGTGCTTCACTGAAGAGCCCACACTGTAGACTGGAAGTTCTAAAGTAAGATACATTTACCACATCTAATTTGATCATTTCTGTTTTATTATGCACTGTATTATGTGAATATAATATGAATGCTGTGGTGAGAATGTATTAATAATAAGCTTGATATTGAACGTGTAATATCCCTTTAAGGCAAATGTATAGGCTACTTCGACATACAACGTGGTTGCGCACCGAAAATAGCTGATCTACAAGCTCACTGTCTCCAAATGTCTTAATGCTCAGGGTGGGATCTATGTTGGTTCTCTGCTCTACATGTAAAGTGTCTTGAGACAACTTGTTGTGAGTCGACACTTTAATAGAATTGAACTGAATTGAATCACAGCGCGTCGAGGGCACAACACTTGTGAGCTTGCAGATCGGCTATTTCCGACGTTCAACCCCTTGTAGCTACGCCACAGTTATCGAGCTTTACCGTGGTACGCATTAATACGTAATCAATAGTCTGCATCTACCTACTGTACTAATCAATTATCATTCTATTAGTCTAGGTCTGTGGTTCCCAAACTGAGGGTCTGGACCCCCAAGGGGGTCGCCAGAGGATTAGCTTAATGTGCAGCATTGTTTTCTCACTGAAAAGTAGACAAACCAACAGTATAAGTGTACAGTATACAGAGTATCTGTACATTTCTAAAGCCCAAACCACACCAAAGGGTTGGGTCGGGACAAAGTGTTTTTTAAGATAAACCACACCAATGAAACTCATTGAGTTGCATTGGTGCGTTTGATGTAAAAACAAAAAGAAAGAAAAGGTTTTGTCCCGACCCTACCCTTTGGTGTGGTTTAGGCTTTAAGGTACAATTAAATTACTTTTAAAACATTTTTAAAACCAAATTGTCAAATATCACGGAAGAAAGTCGCAAACATTGTGAAAATAGCTGATCTACAAGCTCACTGTGAGGCATTGTGAGCTTGTAGTTTGGCTATTTTCATAATATGTATCAGTGAAACTGAAAGTAATGCCTTTAATTCCAAGTACTTGTCAGGTAGGGGTCTCCCAAGTTCAGATATGATTATTTAGGTATAATTCATTTTTATAATCTCTTATTTAATCTGCATTCACAGACTTGCTGGCTGTAAACTCAGAAAGACAGACGTTGAAGTTGTGGCTTCAGCTCTCAGCTCTAATCCTTCCCATTTGAGAGAATTGGACCTCAGTGAAAACCACCTGAAAGGCTCAGGACTCTGTGCTTCACTGAAGAGCCCACACTGTAGACTGGAAGTTCTAAAGTAAGATACATTTATCACATTTATTTTGATTACTTCTGTTTTATTATGTACTGTATTATGTGAATATAATATGATTGCTGTGGTGAGAATATTAATAATCTTGATATCATGCAGTTAACCCAAGCTTATGGGCCTGAGTAGATAAAATTACCCAAATATGTTTGAAAGTGTAATAATCCTTTAAGGCAAATGTATAAGCTTCTGAGCTACTTCGTCATACAACTGGATTACACACCATAAACAGCTGATGCACAAACTCACAACGCGTCGAGGACGCAACGCTTGTGAGCTCGTATGATTGTCTATTTTATACGTGCGACCCGTTGTAGCTACGCCACAGTTATCAAGCTTTACCGAAGTACGCAACAGATCAACACATAATCAATATCCTGCATCTACCTACTGTACCAATCAAATATAATTATATTAGTCTAGGCCTGTGGTTCCCAAACTGAGGGCCTGGACCCCCAAGGGGGTCCCCAGATGATTAGCTTAATGTGCAACTAGTGTGGTTTCTCACTCAACAGTAAACACACCAACATACAGTTTAAGTGTATACAGACTAGTATCTGCACATTTCAATGTAATGACTTTTAAAATATTTTTAAAACCAATTTGGTAAATTGGCGAATATTACGGAAGACGCAAACACAACATGTATCTGTGCAGCCGAGTCAAACTAAATGAAATGCCTACAATTCTTGCTTGTCAGGTTATTGGGTCCTCAGTTCAAATAATTGTTTAGTTATCTTTTGTTTTTATAATATCTTATTTAATCTGCATTCACAGACTTGCTGGCTGTAAACTCAGAATGACAGACGTTGAAGCTGTGTCTTCAGCTCTCAGATCTAATCCTTCCCATTTGAGAGAATTGGACCTTAGTGAAAATGACCTGCAGGACTCAGGACTCTGTGCTTCACTGGAGAGCCCACACTGTAGACTGGAAGTTCTAAAGTAAGATACATTTACCACATTTATTTTGATCACTTCTGTTTTATTATGTACTGTATTATGTAAATATAATATGATTGCTGTGGTGAGAATATTAATAAGCTTGATATCATGCAGGTAACCCAAGCTTATGGGCCTGAGTAGATGTTAAAATTACCCAAATATGTTTGAAAGTGTATTAATCCTTTAAGGCTAATGTATAAGCTTCTGAGCTACTTTGTCATACAACTGGATTACACACCATAAACAGTTGATGCACAAACTCACAACGCGTCGAGGACGCAACGCTTGTGAGCTCGTATGATTGTCTATTTTATACGTGCGACCCGTTGTAGCTACGCCACAGTTATCAAGCTTTACCGAGGTACGCAACAGATCAACACATAATCAATATCCTGCATCTACCTACTGTACCAATCAAATATCATTATATTAGTCTAGGCCTGTGGTTCCCAAACTGAGGGCCTGGACCCCCAAGGGGGTCCCCAGATGATTAGCTTAATGTGCAACTAGTGTGGTTTCTCACTCAACAGTAAACACACCAACATACAGTTTAAGTGTATACAGAATAGTATCTGCACATTTCAATGTAATGACTTTTAAAATATTTTTAAAACTAATTTGGTAAATTGGCGAATATTACGGAAGACGCAAACACAACATGTATCTGTGCAGCCGAGTCAAACTAAATGAAATGCCTACAATTCTTGCTTGTCAGGTTATTGGGTCCTCAGTTCAAATAATTGTTTAGGTATCTTTTGTTTTTATAATATCTTATTTAATCTGCATTCACAGACTTGCTGGCTGTAAACTCAGAAAGACAGACGTTGAAGATGTGTCTTCAGCTCTCAGCTCTAATCCTTCCCATTTGAGAGAATTGGACCTCAGTGAAAACGACCTGCAGGACTCAGGACTCTGTGCTTCACTGAAGAGCCCACACTGTAGACTGGAAGTTCTAAAGTAAGATACATTTACCACATTTATTTTGATCACTTCTGTTTTATTATGTACAGTATTATGTGAATATAATATGAATGGTGTGGTGAGAATGTATTAATAAGCTTGATATTGAACGTGTAATATCCCTTTAAGGCAAATGTATAGGCTACTTCGACATACAACATGGTTGCGCACCGAAAATGGCTGATCTACAAGCTCACTGTCTCCAAATGTCTTAATGCTCAGGTTGAGATCTATGTTGGTTCTCTGCTCTACATGTAAAATGTCTTGAGAGAACTTGTTGTGAGTCGACACTTTAATAGAATTGAACTGAATTGAATCACAGCGCGGCGCGGCGAGGACACAACACTTGTGAGCTTGCAGATCGGCTATTTTCGACATTCAACCCCTTGTAGCTACGCCACAGTTATCTAGCTTTACCGTGGTGCGATTAATACGTAATCAATAGTCTGCATCTACCTACTGTACTAATCTATTATCACTCTATTAGTCTAGGTCTGTGGTTCCCAAACTGTCTGATGGAGATGAACGACCACTCACTACATCAGAAGATCCAACAGTTCCTGAAGTCAGAGAACAGAACAGAGAAACTGTCTGAGACCCAGTGTTCAGCTCTGGCCCTCATGCTGCAGATGTCAGAGGAGGTTCTGGAAGAGTTGGACCTGGACAAATACAACACATCAGAGGAGGGGCGAAGGAGACTGATCCCAGCTGTGAGGAACTGCAGAAAGGCTCGGTTAGTAGTCAAGTGAATAGAAACATCCTAGAGTCAATATGCCATTACAGTTAACACTATAATTATAAATGAAGGTTGGCATAAAGGTTGTCTGCATTTCAAATAGTGATTAGTGGTATTGTGTGGTATTATGGGTATTGTGTGTATTGTCTGCATTGTTCTGCATTGTTCCACACCCCTTTTAACACCATAAAAGACAGCCAAAATACCCAACGTTAAATCCGCTTCACTGTGGTGAAGGCACTCAGTAGAACAAGTTGAAAGGTGTCACTCACAGATCTATAAGCATACAATGCTTTGCATCTCAACAAATTGACAGCTTGTAGGTCTGGTTAATTATCAAAGGGAGTCCCTCGATGCAATGTAATATAAAAAGCAGCCAAAGCTTTTGAAAGTGGTACAAAGTTGACCTAGAGGGAAAGGCCATGGAGTCACTTAATCCTCCATCCTCCAGGGACCATGTGTGTGATATCATCTGTAGGGTCCATCCTCCAGGGACCATGTGTGTGATATGATCTGTAGGGTCCATCCTCCAGGGACCATGTGTGTGTCATCATCTGTCTAGCATGAAGGTGCACAACACACATCCTGGCAATAATTTAAAGATAATGTTGTCCTAAGTGTAGTAGCTGGCGAATTAAATTATCAATGCTGTATAATGGCTGAATATCCATGGACAACTTAAGTTATAAGCAACATAGTTTGTCTAAGCTCCAGATTCAATAATGATATTTTAACTGCCATGGTTATTTTAATTACTCCGTTAAAGGAGCATAAGTTAACAGTTGTTGCTTGTGAAAAGGATCAATATTAATAATATAAGACACTTCTTATATCTGTGCATATGTTTGATGCAACGTTTGGAGCTGCTCATTTCCTTTTCTTGGGTTAACAAAAAAGAAAAGAAAAAAGTACCACATTGGATAATTCTTTCCTAATTCTTATACAAGCTCACAATGCTGCGACCTGTTGTGAGCTTGTAGAGCGACTATTTTCAGCAAAAATCTGTCATTATGACGGCATCAAGGCCCGCCACAATACATTTTAGTCGACTAAATCAACTGTAGAATTAGTCGACTAAAATCTTATGACATTTAGTCGACTAAAACTAGACTAAAAACTAAAACATTCCAGGTGACTAATATGTCACTAAAACTAAATGAAAGCTATTCAAGAGACTATGACTAAAACTAAAATCAATGCTGCCAAAACAACACTGGACTTATAACATTGTGTAGGTTATGAAATGTTATAATATTGTAGGTTATGCAATATTATAATATTGGGGTAAATTCAAACTAACAGTAAAGCCTCATCTGTGGCCCAGCTTGAGGAGACAGAGAATATAAATAGAGACTGAATGCTGGTCTCCAGCAGCTTGTTTGTAAAGCTTTTACAACGTTTAGTCAGTAAATATCCAATGTTGTTGTTCAGTCTTCATTTCACTCCTTCAACTGCTGGTTGAAGTCTTTGATATCAAAATGTCTATCTTCCTCTGTACAGACCGTACAGACATTCTGTGTTGTCAAGTGCGGTGTCTATATCTCTGGATAACTAGATAGGAGATGTTTTAGTTAACTTCAATGACAGTGAACTAGGTATCATTTGTTTTTATAATCTCTTATTTAATCTGCATTCACAGACTTGTTGGCTGTAAACTCAGAAAGACAGACGTTGAAGTTGTGGCTTCAGCTCTCAGCTCTAATCCTTCCCATTTGAGAGAATTGGACCTCAGTGAAAACAACCTGCAGGACTCAGGACTAGTGGAGCTGCTCTGTGCTTCACTGAAGAGCCCACACTGTAGACTGGAAGTTCTAAAGTAAGATACATTTACCACATGAATTTTAATCACTTCTGTTTATTATGCACTGTATTATGTGAATATATATATGATTACTGTGGTGAGAATATTTATAAGCTTGATATCATGCAGGTAACCCAAGCTTATGGGCCACTTTCAAAATATGTTTGAAAGTGTAATCCTTTGAGGCAAATGTATAAACGTCTGAGCTACTTCGTCATACAACTGGATTACACACCATAAACAGCTGAGCTCACAAGTTGAACGCGTCGAGGACGCAACGCTTGTGAGCTTGTAGATTGTCTATTTTATACGTGCGACCCGTTGTAGCTACGCTACAGTTATCAAGCTTTACCGAGGTACGCAACAGATCAACACATAATCAATATAATGCATCTACCTACTGTACCAATCAAATATCATTATATTAGTCTAGGCCTGTGGTTCCCAAACTGAGGGTCTGGACCCCCAAGGGGGTCCCCAGATGATTAGCCTAATGTGCAACTAGTGTGGTTTCTCACTCAACAGTAAACACACCAACATACAGTTTAAGTGTACAGACTAGTATCTGCACATTTCTAAAGGTACAATTTAATTACTTTTAAAACATTTTTAAAACCAATTTGGTAAATTGGCGAATATTACGGTATCTGTGCAGCCGAGTCAAACTAAATGAAATGCCTACAATTCTTGCTTGTCAGGGTATTGGGTCCTCAGTTCAAATATTTTTTTTAGGTATAATTTGTTTTTATAATCTCTTATTTAATCTGCATTCACAGACTTGCTGGTTGTAAACTCAGAAAGACAGACATTGAAGCTGTGTCTTCAGCTCTCAGCTCTAATCCTTCCCATTTGAGAGAATTGGACCTCAGTGAAAACCACCTGAAAGGCTCAGGACTCTGTGCTTCACTGAAGAGCCCACACTGTAGACTGGAAGTTCTAAAGTAAGATACATTTACCACATCTAATTTGATCATTTCTGTTTTATTATGCACTGTATTATGTGAATATAATATGAATGCTGTGGTGAGAATGTATTAATAATAAGCTTGATATTGAACGTGTAATATCCCTTTAAGGCAAATGTATAGGCTACTTCGACATACAACGTGGTTGCGCACCGAAAATAGCTGATCTACAAGCTCACTGTCTCCAAATGTCTTAATGCTCAGGGTGGGATCTATGTTGGTTCTCTGCTCTACATGTAAAGTGTCTTGAGACAACTTGTTGTGAGTCGACACTTTAATAGAATTGAACTGAATTGAATCACAGCGCGTCGAGGGCACAACACTTGTGAGCTTGCAGATCGGCTATTTCCGACGTTCAACCCCTTGTAGCTATGCCACAGTTATCGAGCTTTACCGTGGTACGCATTAATACGTAATCAATAGTCTGCATCTACCTACTGTACTAATCAATTATCATTCTATTAGTCTAGGTCTGTGGTTCCCAAACTGAGGGTCTGGACCCCCAAGGGGGTCGCCAGAGGATTAGCTTAATGTGCAGCATTGTTTTCTCACTGAAAAGTAGACAAACCAACAGTATAAGTGTACAGTATACAGAGTATCTGTACATTTCTAAAGCCCAAACCACACCAAAGGGTTGGGTCGGGACAAAGTGTTTTTTAAGATAAACCACACCAATGAAACTCATTGAGTTGCATTGGTGTGTTTGATGTAAAAACAAAAAGAAAGAAAAGGTTTTGTCCCGACCCTACCCTTTGGTGTGGTTTAGGCTTTAAGGTACAATTAAATTACTTTTAAAACATTTTTAAAACCAAATTGTCAAATATCACGGAAGAAAGTCGCAAACATTGTGAAAATAGCTGATCTACAAGCTCACTGTGAGGCATTGTGAGCTTGTAGTTTGGCTATTTTCATAATATGTATCAGTGAAACTGAAAGTAATGCCTTTAATTCCAAGTACTTGTCAGGTAGGGGTCTCCCAAGTTCAGATATGATTATTTAGGTATAATTCATTTTTATAATCTCTTATTTAATCTGCATTCACAGACTTGCTGGCTGTAAACTCAGAAAGACAGACGTTGAAGTTGTGGCTTCAGCTCTCAGCTCTAATCCTTCCCATTTGAGAGAATTGGACCTCAGTGAAAACGACCTGCAGGACTCAGGACTCTGTGCTTCACTGAAGAGCCCACACTGTAGACTGGAAGTTCTAAAGTAAGATACATTTATCACATTTATTTTGATTACTTCTGTTTTATTATGTACTGTATTATGTGAATATAATATGATTGCTGTGGTGAGAATATTAATAATCTTGATATCATGCAGTTAACCCAAGCTTATGGGCCTGAGTAGATAAAATTACCCAAATATGTTTGAAAGTGTAATAATCCTTTAAGGCAAATGTATAAGCTTCTGAGCTACTTCGTCATACAACTGGATTACACACCATAAACAGCTGATGCACAAACTCACAACGCGTCGAGGACGCAACGCTTGTGAGCTCGTATGATTGTCTATTTTATACGTGCGACCCGTTGTAGCTACGCCACAGTTATCAAGCTTTACCGAAGTACGCAACAGATCAACACATAATCAATATCCTGCATCTACCTACTGTACCAATCAAATATAATTATATTAGTCTAGGCCTGTGGTTCCCAA
Source organism: Protomyctophum bolini (assembly GCF_963924005.1). Taxonomy (NCBI): domain Eukaryota; kingdom Metazoa; phylum Chordata; class Actinopteri; order Myctophiformes; family Myctophidae; genus Protomyctophum; species Protomyctophum bolini. The sequence continues at coordinate 41,157,712 of NC_137877.1, read as the reverse complement.
ACTGAGGGCCTGGACCCCCAAGGGGGTCCCCAGATGATTAGCTTAATGTGCAACTAGTGTGGTTTCTCACTCAACAGTAAACACACCAACATACAGTTTAAGTGTATACAGACTAGTATCTGCACATTTCAATGTAATGACTTTTAAAATATTTTTAAAACCAATTTGGTAAATTGGCGAATATTACGGAAGACGCAAACACAACATGTATCTGTGCAGCCGAGTCAAACTAAATGAAATGCCTACAATTCTTGCTTGTCAGGTTATTGGGTCCTCAGTTCAAATAATTGTTTAGGTATCTTTTGTTTTTATAATATCTTATTTAATCTGCATTCACAGACTTGCTGGCTGTAAACTCAGAATGACAGACGTTGAAGCTGTGTCTTCAGCTCTCAGATCTAATCCTTCCCATTTGAGAGAATTGGACCTTAGTGAAAACGACCTGCAGGACTCAGGACTCTGTGCTTCACTGGAGAGCCCACACTGTAGACTGGAAGTTCTAAAGTAAGATACATTTACCACATTTATTTTGATCACTTCTGTTTTATTATGTACTGTATTATGTAAATATAATATGATTGCTGTGGTGAGAATATTAATAAGCTTGATATCATGCAGGTAACCCAAGCTTATGGGCCTGAGTAGATGTTAAAATTACCCAAATATGTTTGAAAGTGTATTAATCCTTTAAGGCTAATGTATAAGCTTCTGAGCTACTTTGTCATACAACTGGATTACACACCATAAACAGTTGATGCACAAACTCACAACGCGTCGAGGACGCAACGCTTGTGAGCTCGTATGATTGTCTATTTTATACGTGCGACCCGTTGTAGCTACGCCACAGTTATCAAGCTTTACCGAGGTACGCAACAGATCAACACATAATCAATATCCTGCATCTACCTACTGTACCAATCAAATATCATTATATTAGTCTAGGCCTGTGGTTCCCAAACTGAGGGTCTGGACCCCCAAGGGGGTCCCCAGATGATTAGCTTAATGTGCAACTAGTGTGGTTTCTCACTCAACAGTAAACACACCAACATACAGTTTAAGTGTATACAGAATAGTATCTGCACATTTCAATGTAATGACTTTTAAAATATTTTTAAAACTAATTTGGTAAATTGGCGAATATTACGGAAGACGCAAACACAACATGTATCTGTGCAGCCGAGTCAAACTAAATGAAATGCCTACAATTCTTGCTTGTCAGGTTATTGGGTCCTCAGTTCAAATAATTGTTTAGGTATCTTTTGTTTTTATAATATCTTATTTAATCTGCATTCACAGACTTGCTGGCTGTAAACTCAGAAAGACAGACGTTGAAGATGTGTCTTCAGCTCTCAGCTCTAATCCTTCCCATTTGAGAGAATTGGACCTCAGTGAAAACGACCTGCAGGACTCAGGACTCTGTGCTTCACTGAAGAGCCCACACTGTAGACTGGAAGTTCTAAAGTAAGATACATTTACCACATTTATTTTGATCACTTCTGTTTTATTATGTACAGTATTATGTGAATATAATATGAATGGTGTGGTGAGAATGTATTAATAAGCTTGATATTGAACGTGTAATATCCCTTTAAGGCAAATGTATAGGCTACTTCGACATACAACATGGTTGCGCACCGAAAATGGCTGATCTACAAGCTCACTGTCTCCAAATGTCTTAATGCTCAGGTTGAGATCTATGTTGGTTCTCTGCTCTACATGTAAAATGTCTTGAGAGAACTTGTTGTGAGTCGACACTTTAATAGAATTGAACTGAATTGAATCACAGCGTGTCGAGGGCACAACACTTGTGAGCTTGCAGATCGGCTATTTTCGACATTCAACCCCTTGTAGCTACGCCACAGTTATCTAGCTTTACCGTGGTACGATTAATACGTAATCAATAGTCTGCATCTACCTACTGTACTAATCTATTATCACTCTATTAGTCTAGGTCTGTGGTTCCCAAACTGTCTGATGGAGATGAACGACCACTCACTACATCAGAAGATCCAACAGTTCCTGAAGTCAGAGAACAGAACAGAGAAACTGTCTGAGACCCAGTGTTCAGCTCTGGCCCTCATGCTGCAGATGTCAGAGGAGGTTCTGGAAGAGTTGGACCTGGACAAATACAACACATCAGAGGAGGGGCGAAGGAGACTGATCCCAGCTGTGAGGAACTGCAGAAAGGCTCGGTTAGTAGTCAAGTGAATAGAAACATCCTAGAGTCAATATGCCATTACAGTTAACACTATAATTATAAATGAAGGTTGGCATAAAGGTTGTCTGCATTTCAAATAGTGATTAGTGGTATTGTGTGGTATTATGGGTATTGTGTGTATTGTCTGCATTGTTCTGCATTGTTCCACACCCCTTTTAACACCATAAAAGACAGACAAAATACCCAACGTTAAATCCGCTTCACTGTGGTGAAGGCACTCAGTAGAACAAGTTGAAAGGTGTCACTCACAGATCTATAAGCATACAATGCTTTGCATCTCAACAAATTGACAGCTTGTAGGTCTGGTTAATTATCAAAGGGAGTCCCTCGATGCAATGTAATATAAAAAGCAGCCAAAGCTTTTGAAAGTGGTACAAAGTTGACCTAGAGGGAAAGGCCATGGAGTCACTTAATCCTCCATCCTCCAGGGACCATGTGTGTGATATGATCTGTAGGGTCCATCCTCCAGGGACCATGTGTGTGATATGATCTGTAGGGTCCATCCTCCAGGGACCATGTGTGTGTCATCATCTGTCTAGCATGAAGGTGCACAACACACATCCTGGCAATAATTTAAAGATAATGTTGTCCTAAGTGTAGTAGCTGGCGAATGGGTCGCCAGAGGATTAGCTTAATGTGCAGCATTGTTTTCTCACTGAAAAGTAGACAAACCAACAGTATAAGTGTACAGTATACAGAGTATCTGTACATTTCTAAAGCCCAAACCACACCAAAGGGTTGGGTCGGGACAAAGTGTTTTTTAAGATAAACCACACCAATGAAACTCATTGAGTTGCATTGGTGTGTTTGATGTAAAAACAAAAAGAAAGAAAAGGTTTTGTCCCGACCCTACCCTTTGGTGTGGTTTAGGCTTTAAGGTACAATTAAATTACTTTTAAAACATTTTTTAAACCAAATTGTCAAATATCACGGAAGAAAGTTGCAAACATTGTGAAAATAGCTGATCTACAAGCTCACTGTGAGGCATTGTGAGCTTGTAGTTTGGCTATTTTCATAATATGTATCAGTGAAACTGAAAGTAATGCCTTTAATTCCAAGTACTTGTCAGGTAGGGGTCTCCCAAGTTCAGATATGATTATTTAGGTATAATTCATTTTTATAATCTCTTATTTAATCTGCATTCACAGACTTGCTGGCTGTAAACTCAGAAAGACAGACGTTGAAGTTGTGGCTTCAGCTCTCAGCTCTAATCCTTCCCATTTGAGAGAATTGGACCTCAGTGAAAACGACCTGCAGGACTCAGGACTCTGTGCTTCACTGAAGAGCCCACACTGTAGACTGGAAGTTCTAAAGTAAGATACATTTACCACATTTATTTTGATCACTTCTGTTTTATTATGTACTGTATTATGTGAATACAATATGAATGCTGTGGTGAGAATGTATTAATAAGCTTGATAGTGATCGTGTAATATCCCTTTAAGGCAACTCTGGTGAGCTTGTAGATTGTCTATTTTATACGTGTGACCCGTTGTAGCTACGCCACAGTTATCAAGCTTTACCGAGGTACGCAACAGATCAACACATAATCAATATCCTGCATCTACCTACTGTACCAATCAAATATCATTCTATTAGTCTAGGCCTGTGGTTCCCAAACTGAGGGTCTGGACCCCCAAGCGGGTCCCCAGATGATTAGCTTAATGTGCAACTAGTGTGGTTTCTCACTCAACAGTAAACACACCAACATACAGTTTAAGTGTATACAGACTAGTATCTGCATATTTCAATGTAATGACTTTTAAAACATTTTTAAAACCAATTTGGTAAATTGGCGAATATTACGGAAGACGCAAACACAACATGTATCTGTGCAGCCGAGTCAAACTAAATGAAATGCCTACAATTCTTGCTTGTCAGGTTATTGGGTCCTCAGTTCAAATAATTGTTTAGGTATCATCTGTTTTTATAATATCTTATTTAATCTGCATTACAGACTTGCTGGCTGTAAACTCAGAAAGACAGACATTGAAGCTGTGTCTTCAGCTCTCAGCTCTAATCCTTCCCATTTGAGAGAATTGGACCTCAGTGAAAACGACCTGCAGGACTCAGGACTCTGTGCTTCACTGAAGAGCCCACACTGTAGACTGGAAGTTCTAAAGTAAGATACATTTACCACATTCATTTTAATCACTTCTGTTTATTATGCACTGTATTATGTGAATATAATATGAATGCTGTGGTGAGAATGTATTAATAATAAGCTTGATAGTGATCGTGTAATATCCCTTTAAGGCAAATGTATAGGCTACTTCGACATACAACGTGGTTGCGCACCGAAAATAGCTGATCTACAAGCTCACTGTCTCGAAATGTCTTAATGCTCAGGGTGGGATCTATGTTGGTTCTCTGCTCTACATGTAAAATGTCTTGAGACAACTTATTGTGAGTGGACACTTTAATAGAATTGAACTGAATTGAATCACAGCGCGGCGAGGGCACAACACTTGTGAGCTTGCAGATCGGCTATTTTCGACTTTCAACCCCTTGTAGCTACGCCACAGTTATCGAGCTTTACCGTGGTACGCATTAATACATAATCAATAGTCTGCATCTACCTACTGTACTAATCAATTATCATTATATTAGTCTAGGTCTGTGGTTCCCAAACTGAGGGTCTGGACCCCCAAGGGGGTCCCCAGAGGATTAGCTTAATGTGCAGCATTGTTTTCTCACTGAAAAGTAGACAAACCAACAGTATAAGTGTACACAGAGTATCTGTACATTTCTAAAGCCCAAACCACACCAAAGGGTTGGGTCGGGACAAAGTGTTTTTTTTTTAAGATAAACCACACCAATGAAACTCATTGAGTTGCATTGGTGTGGTTGATGTAAAAACAAAAAGAAAGAAAAGGTTTTGTCCCGACCCGACCCTTTGGTGTGGTTTAGGCTTTAAGGTACAATTAAATTACCTTTAAAACATTTTTAAAACCAAATTGTCAAATATTATGCAAGAAAGTCGCAAACATTATGAAAATAGCTGATCTACAAGCTCACTGTGAGGCATTGTGAGCTTGTAGTTTGGCTATAAGTAATGCCTATAATTCCAAGTACTTGTCAGGTAGGGGTCTCCCAAGTTCAGATATGATTATTTAGGTATAATTTGTTTTGATATTCTCTTATTTAATCTGCATTCACAGACTTGCTGGCTGTAAACTCAGAAAGACAGACATTGAAGATGTGTCTTCAGCTCTCAGCTCTAATCCTTCCCATTTGAGAGAATTGGACCTCAGTGAAAACGACCTGCAGGACTCAGGACTCTGTGCTTCACTGAAGAGCCCACACTGTAGACTGGAAGTTCTAAAGTAAGATACATTTACCACATTTATTTTGATCACTTCTGTTTTATTATGTACTGTATTATGTGAATATAATATGAATGCTGTGGGGAGAATGTATTAATAAGCTTGATATCATGTTAACCCAAGCCTATGTCCCTGAGTAGATGTTAAAAGTACCCCAAACATGTTTAACCCGTTTTTAGTCCAGTAATAATGTAATTTGACCTCAAACTAATTGCAAACTCAGCTGATTTTTAGCTATTGAAAAATAGCAGATCTACAAGCTCATAGCGCGCCACTCGGTGGCGCGCTAAGACATTTTTAGAATCTGATCTCAGGTCAGAATGAAAACTGTCAGGATGTAGAAGACATTATTAGAATCTGATCTCAGGTCAGAATGGGTTAAAAGTGTAATATCCCTTTAAGGTGAATATCGGCTACTTCATCATACAGCAGAGTTTCTCACAACGCGTAGAGGAGTTGTAGATCGGCTATTTTTGACTTGCGACCCGTTGTAGCTACGCCACAGTTATCGACCTTCTAAATTATATTATAATAATACTAATATTACGGAGGAAAGAGCCAAACATCGTGAAAATAGCCGACCTGCAAGCTCACTGTGAGGTGTTGTGAGCTTGTAGTTTGGTAATATTTTCACATTAAAGGTGTAGTGAAACACTTTTAGAGCATATCCGTGGTCATCATATTGGCATACCTAACAATGGATGCATGCCGAAATTCTCATTTGTGTGTGTTTATATAAAAAGTCCATAAAAATAAAAATGTAATTACTTCCTGAAAACTAAAACGTGCTGCGTGATGACTGATGACGTGTAGAGATACACGTCAATGAAAGCCAATTAAAATGAAGCTCACCCGTTTGAGTCCCATTCCTGCGCGTCCGTCCAAACACAGCTGCTACTGATTACAGAAATCATCCGTTTTTAATCTCATTCAAGATGACATCCAGACTCGTTTTAAACCTAATCATCACGCTAACATAATGCATATGGTCATGTGTACAGGTTAGAGATAACCCCCTAGCTTTGCTGCAGGTCTCTCTGTCACTTGTAAACAAACCACTGTGCATGTGCGTGCACGTGGTCGTGCATGAGATGGACCTACGTCCCCATAGCCTGGAGGGATGCAACGCTCTGATTGGTTCAGAAACTAAGATCCTGCCATCTGAGGCTGAAACTTCAAAATAAAATGCACAAAAGGCTATTTCACTACACCTTTAATTTAATGCCTACAAGGATGGGGGGTCCCAGTTCAATATATAAGTCTTTTGGGGGTCCCAGTTCAATATATAAGTATTTTGGGGGCTCCCAGTTCAATATATAAGTCTTTTGGGGGTCCCAGTTCAATATATAAGTATTTTAGGGGCTCCCAGTTCAATATATAAGTCTTTTGGGGGGTCCCAGTTCAAATATGATTATGTTGGGGGTTCAGGGTTTGTTTTAATGGAACTAAAACATCCAGGTGTGAAGGCACCCTATGTGGGACATGAGAGTCCTTGAAGCAGGTTTTAAATCCAGGAATAATGCATATTATAAATGTGTCATTCATTCATTCATTCATTCATTCATTCATTCATTCATTCATTCATTCATTCATTCATTCATTCATTCATTCATTCATGTTTCCATCTGGTGTTTCAGACTGGCTCAGTGCTTCTTGTCAGAGAGATGCTGTGAAGCTCTGGCTTCAGCTGTAAGCTCTAATCCCTCCCTAAGAGAGTTGGACCTGAGCCTCAACGTGGTGAATGATTCAGTCCTGGAGAACTGCAAGTGAGTAGACTTGGGCTGTGTCCATGTTGGACAGTGCAGTGTTTCCCTTTACAGTGTATTCACTCTGACACAACGTCATGCATGCAGAGAGAACAATGCAGTGCCTCAAAGAAACTCTAAACAACAAAAATAATCTAAATTAAGAACAAGACATATCCAAGATATGTGCATAGTAAAGTTGCATCAAGAAGGTATAAAAGGAGAATGGAGTGCTATAGGGGTTAAGGTGGAGTCTGAGGAGGTGATGAGATCCAAACTGGGCAGCAGTGAGTATGTCTGGGTGAGCTTCAGGGCCAAGATAATGATAGGAGAAACACTGTAGTGTCAGCTAGTGGAGACGTTGTGTTAGACAGTTAGACATTGATGCATTGTTGTTCTCTATCGTGTTCGAGACTGGCTCTCCACTACATATTTTCAATATGTACGGGAACTGACCCCACAGGGCAGTGTTCATGGATATCTCTTTAAGACACATCTTCTATGGTGGCCCTGCCCAGATTCCAATCAGCGGGCTATTTAAGCCCCATCTGTGCAGTGCCACTTCGATCTTTTGATTTCCACGAGAGCAGACGTTACGTAGGCTATCTCAGCAGTTTGGAAACGCATCAATAAAAAAACTATATTAGAACAGCTGCGTGGCACAGTCCACTTACCTAGGTAAGAAGAGAGCCGGTCGTCGCGACTCCTCTCAGGGCGCCGCGTAGCTCCATCAAAAAAACAGCAACAGCAACAAGCTGAGTGCCGAATCTGTCTTGTGGAGGAAGCCTCAGTTTGTCCGTGCGACCGCTCCTTGGTGAAACCTGCTCGTTGGGGGAAACCTTGGAGACGGCGTTCGGTCCGTGCGTCCAACCCTTGGTGAAACCTGCTCGTTGGGGGAAACCTTGGGTCGGCGTTCGGTGTGGCCAAAGGGTCCAAGCGTGAAGCCAACCACGTTGGTGGAGCCTTGGTTCCCTGGCTGCAGAAGCGCTGTGAGACCCCGAGCGAAACCGACCTCGTCGGCAAACCTCCCGGTTGACCATCGCGGCTGTATAGTAGACAGTGTATACGGCCAGTTCACACGGCAGAGAGGAAAAAACAATAACAAACTCCCGACTTCCGCGTTGACGTCATCACGTCGGCGTTGGGAGGGGGCTCGAGTGAACACACTCTGTCACCCTCACTCGTCGTGTAGGCTGGTTGCCAGGTTGTCTATGATATAAGCGGGTTTATACACACTTATAGATATATAGGCAGATAGTATACTGTGTATACATATCTATATACCCATCTACTAAACTGAATAGCTATACATTCATGTATTTATATATATATATAGATAAATTAAATATATATAAATTAAATATATGCAGTTATAATACATGTCTATATACTTAAGTTGTCTGAATAATCAAATAAGTAGATAGATAGATATCTATATATGTATATGAACAATTTGAACATATATATATATATCTATATATAAATTATAACACATAGCTATACATATTGAGGTACATAGGGGAAACAGAAACATGGCCACTTCAGTGCACACCTGTTCGGTGTGTGCGGTGAAAATGCCCATGGAGGACGGCCATGACAGGTGCATGTGGTGCTTGGGTCTGAACCATGCACACATGGCCAGGTTGGACCCGGCATCCTGTATAAACTGTTTCATCCTGCCGGCTAGAGTGAGGGAGGCCAGGGCTCGATCATTCTCTCTGGCACCGGTAGAGGATATTTTAGCCCAGCATCAGGCCAAGCGGCTGAAGACTGCCGTCGGGGGCGACCAGCGGCGGAGGCAACCGCCTACAGCCACAGCTTCGTCAGCCCCACCAGCTCCGCTAGCTCCGCCAACCCCAGAGCGTCCGACAGCCATGGTGGTGGCTCCTCCGGCTCTACGGCGCCTTATAGAAGATAAAGACTACCTTGAACCTTGTCCCAGGTTGGCAGAGCTGGGCGAGCTAAGCTCAGGCTATAGCTCCACCTCTTTCCTGCCCTGCCTGGTATGGACAGGTCTGTAAAGAAGGATTTAGTGAAAGTTTTCGGCGAGACTACTTACGAGTGTCAGCAGCCTATTAATGCACTACAGTGTGCAGTTTAGGGAGCGAGCGTTGACTCGCCCTCTCGGGTTAGCTGTTGTCTCGTTTGTAGGTGAGACTAACACAATTCCTTGGGGTCAGACGGCCATTAGAGCACACTATACAGGGTATGGTTTACTGAATGGATCCCCATTAGCTGATGCCAAAGCGACAGCTAATCTCCCTGGGGTCCATATGAAATAGACATACAAAGAGTACATGAATACATGTATTGTGGGTGTTGCGCCAGCTTACACCCCGGTGATGTAGTTCGGTATTGTGGATCTGGGTTCAGTGACACAAACAGAACGTGCTGGGTCAGTCGAAGGTTTCCCTTTATGTTGGGCAGTCATCATAGCGCACTATACTGTCGTATTTCTGGCGGGGTGTCAGCTCACGCGACAGTGGTGTAGTTCTGTCACAGACAGGACATGCTGTGTCTGTCCGACGTTTGGTAACATAGACATGACATGCTGGGTCTGCCAGGAAGTATGCCTGAATCTCAGCCATTATCACACTATAGGGCGTATTGCTGACGAGGTCAGCTCATGCGTCCGTGGTGTAGTTTCACGGTGGAGCCGGGCTCAGTGACACAGCAGAGCGTGCTGTGGCTGTCGGGCAGAGCACACGATACAGTGTACAGTGTGTCACGGCGAGCCGTTTATGCACCTAGGTGTGACTCTGCGGGGTAGAATCCGGTTACCGGTCTGAAACCACAGAGAAAGCTCTTCTCATCCAGAGAAGTCACGAAGTCATGGCTATCTAGGCGCAGCTAGCCAACAACAACAGCAACAAGACTGAGTGCCGAATCTGCCTCGCGGAGGAAGCCTCAGTCTTGTCCGTGCGTCCGCTCCCTGGTGAAACCCGCTCGTCGGGGGAAACCTTGAGACGGCGTTCGGTCCGTGCGTCCGCTCCCTGGTGAAACCTGCTCGTCGGGGGAAACCTTGAGACGGTGCTCGGTGCGGCCAAAGGGTCCCAAGTGCGAAGCCGACCTCGTTGGTGGAGCCTGGGTTCCCTGGCTGCAGAAGCGCTGTGAGACCCCGAGCGAAACCGACCTCGTCGGTGAACCTCCTGGTTGATCATCGCGGCTGTAAACCGTTGCGGCGGGTAGCGGGGTAGAACCCAGAGGAGCTGACCTAGTCGGCGTACTCTGAGGCCATCTACGGTCGCTGATCGTTGCCGCCGCGGTCCGGCCAGACCACACGGCAGAGAGCGTAAACAAACAATTCCAGGGCCAACCGGCGGGGTATGGCTAGAGGTGCTCAGCACACCGAGCCCACTCCTCAGTCCTGACAGTTCAGGATACCCAGCCCCCACATGCTGTCTCTCGAGACAGTGGCGGTCAATTCAGGTGGACCCCTGAGTAGGTTCCACCATGTCATGGGTTGTAGCTCTCTCGAGGTCGTCCTCAGACGAGCCCTCCATTGTCGTTTCCGGTGATCCTGGATCTCCATCTGGCCAGTTTGTTGGTACTTTGCGCTCCTGCGTCGTTCTTGAGTACATCCACGGATGTTGGCGTGGGACGTCCTCGTGACCGGTGCCCGTTTGTTGGATCCCACAGCACTAGTTTGCTGGCTGGCATCTCTTGGCAGTGAGCCAGCTGGTGCCTCCGCCCCTTAGGGCTGAGGGAGACCACGGTGCATCGAGTGCTCGCACATTAGGTCGGCAGCCCCCCCACGAGAGGTGGTACTGTCTGCCTTGCGGCATGAGCCAATTAAGCGTGGACACTGGGGTGGCTTCTCGCAGGACAGCATTCTTGTTGTTAGCAGTGTCAGCCACAAGAATGTCCCTATCAGTGCATGAAGGAGGCTGCCACTTCCTACATGGCAATGGTTAGGTGGTGCTGGCACCAATCCCTGCACTCTATACCATACGGCCTGATCAGAGAGTGCTCGGGTAGACCATGGTCGAAGGCTGGACAGTCCCACCGGATCACAGGGGTGATCCAACAGGGACAAGCAGGCAGGAGTGCCAGGGTCGCCTGGAAGGCGGGCACGCTCTGCCCATGGGACAACAGCCCCCTGGTTGCTGTAGAATGGTGTATCTCTGACAGAGATCTACACAGCAGTGACATGGGCGACTCTGTCTACATTCACCTTGTCCTACCGATGGAACGTGGTGGCATCCGCTCCCCCTGTGGGAGTCGCTCCTGCGTGCTACTCAGCGGTAGGGTCACCAGCACCTTGACCGGTCAGGTCGGCCGGGCATCTGACGGGCTGGCTTGAGCAGCCCTTCACCCCGGTGGTCACTGGCCTAGCATCATGCTGGGCCAGCTGAGCCTAGGTGGCGTCTTGCGCCTAGGCCACGAGTATTACTTACTTGGTATGAATACTGAAGTTTTGGAGCGTTTTGGCAAGCGCCTGTGACGCATGGCGCTCACCACTTATAGGCTCGGACGGAATTCAGGTTAAACTGCCTCGGGCTGCCGCAGGGGCAGCTGGTCTGCTCATTTCCTCGCGGTGTGTCTTAGAGAGTTCCCGTACATATTGAAAATATGTAGTGGAGAGCCAGTCTCGAACACGATAGAGAACGGAGGGTTACACTCTCTGTAACCCAGGTTCTCTGAGTGGAGAGACTGGCTCTCCACAAAAGAGCCGCTCCGAAATGCGTGTCAATCAAGAATTAATCGAAGTGGCACTGCACAGATGGGGCTTAAATAGCCCGCTGATTGGAATCTGGGCAGGGCCACCATAGAAGATGTGTCTTAAAGAGATATCCATGAACACTGCCCTGTGGGGTCAGTTCCCGTACATATTGAAAATATGTAGTGGAGAGCCAGTCTCTCCACTCAGAGAACCTGGGTTACAGAGAGTGTAACCCTCCGTTCTACTTCCTACAGAGTGAAACACTGTAGTGTCAGCTAGTGGAGACGTTGTTTTAGACAGTTAGACATTGATGCATTGTTGTTCTACTTCCTACAGAGTGAAACACTGTAGTGTCAACTAGTGGAGACGTTGTGTTAGACAATCAGACATTGATGCACTGTTGTTCTACTTCCTACAGAGTGAAACACTGTAGTGTCAGCTAGTGGATACGTTGTGTTAGACAGTCAGACATTGATGCATTGTTGTTCTACTTCCTACAGAGTGAAACACTGTAGTGTCAGCTAGTGGATACGTTGTGTTAGACAGTCAGACATTGATGCATTGTTGTTCTACTTCCTACAGAGTGAAACACTGTAGTGTCAGCTAGTGGAGATGTTGTGTTAGACAGTCAGACATTGATGCATTGTTGTTCTACTTCCTACAGAGTGAAACATGGAGGAGAAGATTGGCTTACTAACCCTCAACTCATTTCAAAACGTGAGTATCTGTCTGTCTGTGTCAACATCACACGTTAACATTTTATACACTGTTGTATACTTGGTTGATGTTGTCCTGAAAACTCTTGTGCTCTCTACTCTGTGCTCTTGGCCTGGTCCTTAACACCATCAAGATGAGGTCATGTGGTTTGACAGAAACAATGGGCCTCATTCACTAACCTGGTCGTAAATAACATGTATTTCGTCTATATTTGGCATGAGTTCAATTCTGACGTGCGATGCATGAAAGGTGGTGCAGAGCCGTGATGTGTGCGGATCACAGGTGTGTCTCGTTTTTGTTAGAAAGTCACAAGTGATCTCTGTGTTGATAATTTGCATTGTTCCACGCTCCATTTGACACCATACGAGACAACTGGAAATATAAGTCACACTTGTGTAAACTGAGCGGTGCAACTATACATTTATTGGTATAGTTACTGCTCTGTACTGTATTGTAGTGGGCTGTGCTCTATGCTGTACTTTGATTATTTTTGGAAAATGACAGAGTTACCGTGTGGGGGTCCCCGGAACTTCCAGACCCCCAGGAACGTACCCAGGGGGGCCGGGACGGTTCTGGCAAGCCTTTGCGCGTCCGAAATGGTTGAGAAATGACAGAGTTACCGCGTTGCAGCTTTCCGTGCTCGGACAGAGAGACAGACACGTACACATAGAAGACAGACACGTTCACATAGAGACAGACACGTACACATAGAAGACAGACACGTACACATAGAGACAGACACGTACACATAGAGACAGACACGTACACAGAGAGACAGACACGTACACAGAGAGACAGACACGTACACATAGAGACAGACACGTACACATAGAAGACAGACACGTACACATAGAGACAGACACGTACACATAGAGACAGACACGTACACATAGAGACAGACACGTACACAGAGAGACAGACACGTACACATAGAGACAGACACGTACACATAGAGACAGACACGTACACATAGAGACAGACACGTACACAGAGAGACAGACACGTACACATAGAGACAGACACGTACACAGAGAGACAGACACGTACACAGAGAGACAGACACGTACACATAGAGACAGACACGTTCACATAGAGACAGACACGTACACAGAGAGACAGACACGTACACATAGAGACAGACACGTACACATAGAGACAGACACGTACACATAGAGACAGACACGTACACAGAGAGACAGACACGTACACAGAGAGACAGACACATAAACATAGAGACAGACACGTACACAGAGAGACAGACACGTACACATAGAGACAGACACGTACACAGAGAGACAGACACCTACACAGAGAGACAGACACGTACACATAGAGACAGACACGTACACATAGAGACAGACACGTAGAGACAGACACGTACACAGAGAGACAGACACGTACACAGAGAGACAGACACGTAAACATAGAGACATACACGTACACAGAGAGACAGACACGTACACATAGAGACAGACACGTACACATAGAGACAGACACGTACACATAGAGACAGACACGTACACATAGAGACAGACACGTACACATAGAGACAGACACGTTCACATAGAGACAGACACGTACACAGAGAGACAGACACGTACACATAGAGACAGACACGTACACATAGAGACAGACACGTACACATAGAGACAGACACGTTCACATAGAGACAGACACGTACACATAGAGACAGACACGTACACATAGAGACAGACACGTACACATAGAGACAGACACGTACACATAGAGACAGACACGTACACATAGAGACAGACACGTACACAGAGAGACAGACACGTACACATAGAGACAGACACATAAACATAGAGACAGACACGTACACATAAAGACAGACACATAAACATAGAGACAGACACGTACAGAGTCTCTGTCTGTCTCTGTCTAGGCTAGTCTCTCTCTGCCCACTGTCAGTGTGTCACTTCCTTTTTCTTCAGGCTCTCCTCTTCACCAACCACCTTGGCCCATTGCTTTAACCCCCTCTAGCCTGACCTATCACTGCATACCTGAACTAGGCAACTCTTCCCCCCATGAACCCCCTGGGGGTTCCTAGATGGCTGTGGGGGGTCCCCAGATGGTTGTGGGGGTCCCCAGATGATTGTGGGGGTCCCCAGATGGTTATGAGGGTCCCCCAGATGGTTGTGGGGGTCCCCAGATGGTTATGAGGGTCCCCCAGATGGTTATGAGGGTCCCCCAGATGGTTGTGGGGGTCCCCAGATGGTTATGAGGGTCCCCCAGATGGTTATGAGGGTCCCCCAGATGATTGTGGGGGTCCCCAGATGGTTATGGGGGTCCCCCAGATGGTTATGGGGGTCCCCAGATGATTGTGGGGGTCCCCAGATGATTGTGGGGGTCCCCCAGATGATTATGGGGTTCCCCAGATGATTGTGGGGGTCCCCCAGATTATTTTTTGGGGGTCCCCAGATGGTTATGGGGGTCCCCCAGATGATTGTGGGGGTCCCCCAGATGATTGTGGGGGTCCCCAGATGGTCGAAGTGTCCTTGAGCAAGAACAATTAGGGGTTCAGTACCCCTAATTGTTCCCGATGTGTGGTGCCTTGCATGGTTTCTGCTGCCATCGGTGTATGAATGTGTGTGTGAATGGGTGAATGTAATGCACAATCTCTGTAAAGCGCCTTGGATAAAGGCGCTATATAAATGCACCATTTACCATTTGTGTGTGACCGCGCGTGCGTGGGTGTGTGACCACGCATGTGTGTGTGACCGCGAGCGTGACTGTGCGCGACGGCGCACGCGTGTGTGTGTCCGCGTGTGTGTGTCCGTGCATGTGTGTGTGTGACTGTGCGTGTGTGGGTGTGTGACCGTGCATGTGTGTGTGACCGCGACTGCACGCGCGTGTGTGACCACGCATGTGTGTGTGTGACTGTGAGTGTGTGTGTGACCGCGCATGTGTGTGTGTAGCCCACCACACACCGGCTCCGTCCGCAGCGTCGCCCGGCGCGCCGATAGAACACAGTTCTATTTTCCAGGCGGCGTCGCGCGGCAACGCGTCGCGCCGCAGACGGTGTGTGATGGGCTTTAGACTGCGACTAAGTGTGACCACGCATGTGTGTGTGACTGTGTGTGTGTGACCGTGTGTGTGTGACCGTGCGTGTGTGTGTGTGACTGCGACTGTGTGTGTGTGTGACCACGCATGTGTGTGTGTGTGACCGCGCATGTGTGTGATGCGCATGTGTGTGTGTGTGTGACTGCGCGCATGTGTGTGTGTGACTGTGCGTGTGTGTGTGACCACGCATGTGTGTGTGTGTGTGTGTGTGTGTGTGTGTGTGTGACTGCGTGTGTGTGTGTGTGCGACCGTGTGTGTGTGACCACGCATGTGTGTGTGTGTGTGTGTGTGACCGTGCATGTGTGTGTGTGTGTGCGACCGTGTGTGTGTGACCACGCATGTGTGTGTGTGTGTGTGTGTGACCGTGCATGTGTGTGTGTGTGTGTGTGACCGTGTGTGTGTGTGTGTGTGTGTGTGTGTGTGTGTGTGCGCGACCATGCATGTGTGTGTGTGTGTGTGTGTGTGTGTGTGTGTGTGTGTGTGTGTGTGTGTGTGTGCGCAAGGGTCCGACCGTGCATGTGCATTTGTGCGTGTGTGTCAGTCAGTGAATGATGTATTTAATGTCTCCTGTGTTGTTTTTTCTCATCAGATTTCCAGCGTCTCACACTGGACACAAACACAGCACACAGAGACCTCTCTCTGTCTGAGGGCAACAGGAAGGTCACATGGGGGTCAGGGGGTCAGGATCCTCCTGATCACCCCGACAGGTTTGATTACTGGGAACAGGTCCTGAGTACACAGAGTGTGACTGGACGCTGTTCCTGGGAGGTAGAGTGCAGTGGATGGGTTGATATAGGAGTCGCTGACGGAACAATCAGCAGGAAAGGAAGTGGTGATGACTGTTGGCTTGGAGGGAATGACAAGTCCTGGAGTCTGTACTGTGGTGGTCGTGATGGTTCCAGGTACTATGTCAGACACAACGGACAGCGGACTGACCTCCCTGTCTCTGCCTCTAGAGGCTCCAACAGAGTATCAGTGTATGTGGACCGTCCCGCTGGGACTCTGTCCTTCTACACAGTGTGCTCTGACTCACTGAGGCACCTGTACACCTTCCAGACCACTCCCACTCAACGTCTCTATGCTGGGTTCATGTTATACCCCTCCTCCTCCTCAGTGCGTCTGTGTGAGCAGAGATAGAGGCTCCATGTGAGGGTGACATCATCAGGTCGCCATGGTTACTCAACATGTTTGAGTGAGTGCAGGTTGTCATGGTTACCTGCACCGTCACCACGGGGTACTTTGACACTATAGCCGAGTCTGACATCATGGACTCCATATTTGGGCATGAGTAACTCATGACATCACGGTGACATCATCGTGGTGATGTATATAAGCATCACAGTGACATCACACATTACAGCTCCTGGACGTTGTCATGTCAACACCCCCCCCCCATGTATTTGACCTTTGACCCAATGCATTGTGAGCTTGTAGATCTGATATTTTCAAATACTGTAGTAAAGTAAGATATGGCTAATATTAGATCATTTAGCTTCTAGGACCCCCTGGAACCCCCTCAAGGACCCCCGGGGGACCCTGGACCACACTTTGAGAACCAGTTAGTGTTGATTTTGTCGACTAAAACTATGACGGAAAATGTTCGCCGACCACCTTTTTTCACTAAGGAAGACTAACATGATGACTAAAACTATAAGACAATACATCAAATGAAAACTAGACTAAAATCTTAGGGTGGAGAAGAGATCCAGTAGAACTAAAAGACAAGTCATTTTATGCTTGGTTACATGCTGAAAATAGCAGATCTACAAGCTCACAACGCGTCGCACTGCAAGCTTGTAGATCGGCTATTTTCAGCATTCACCGAGTGTGAAATCACCCATTACGACGCCACCAAGGCCCACCGAAATACATTTTAGTCGACTAAATTACCTGTATAGATTTAGTCGACTGACATCTTATATTTAGTCGACTAAAACTAGATTAACACTAAAACATTTCAGATGACTAATGACTAAAACTAAAGCTTCATTCAAAAGACTGACTAAAATAAAATCTAAAAATTAAACAAAAGAAACGGTGGTCTCAAAATCAGTTCAAAAATGTTAACCCTATATGTACACACTGGCTATTTGAAAAGAGCAGATCTCACAATGTTTCGCGATGCATATTTAAAATAAGAAAGTATTTTTGTAAATATATATATAGGCTATTTGAAAATTGTAACACAAATCTTGTGTTGGGGTCCCTGGTACAAATATGTTCAAATGGGGGTCCCTGGTACAAATATGTTCACATGGGGGTCCCTGGTACAAATATGTTCAAATGGGGGTCCCTGGTACAAATATGTTCAAATTGGGGTCCCTGGTACAAATATGTTCAAATGGGGGTCCCTGGTACAAATATGTTCACATGGGGGTCCCTGGTACAAATATGTTCAAATGGGGGTCCCTGGTACAAATATGTTCACTATGGGGGTCCCTGGTACAAATATGTTCACATGGGGGTCCGTGGTCAGATCCATATTAATGTCAAACTCTATGGTATAAATGAGTCATCACCACAGGGAGCTTTAGATCTTACATTAGACTAGATGTCTGCATGTGTTGGTAGACGGGAGAGTCTTTGACCTTTGACCTGGTAGATGGGGAGAGTCTTTGACCTTTGACCTGGTAGATGGTGAGAGTCTTTGACCTTTGACCTGGTAGATGGGGAGAGTCTTTGACCTGGTAGACAGGGAGAGTTTTTGACCTTTTGAAGCATCCTTTGAGTAACTGCTGGTGCTCAGTGTGGAGCCTGCAGCAGAGCTCAGTGTGGAGGCTGCAGCAGAGCTCAGTGTGGAGGCTGCAGCAGAGCTCAGTGTGGAGGCTGCAGCAGAGCTCAGTGTGGAGGCTGCAGCAGAGCAGGTTGTTTCTGGACTTCACCTTCGCTGCCGTTCCCTTTTAGGTGGTCCTTGAAGGACAGGATTCTGTCGAGGGTCACACCGAGGTGGGTTGGATTAGAGGCAGCTTTATCTTGAGTCCACTCAGATGGATGTTCAGTTCTCTGACAGCTTTATCTTGAGTCCACTCAGATGGATGTTCAGTTCTCTGGCAGCTTTAGCATTGTGGAGATGGAATACACTGGAAGCTGGGCTTTTTGCAGAACTGGTCCAGGTTGTAAAGGTCTTCAGTGAGCACCTGTTCCAGTGGGTCAAGTTCTGGTGGTTTGGAATGCCAAACCGATGTCGTCTGCACAGATTAATTTGCAGGATTTGTTGGACGGTAGGTCGTTTTGCGTAGAGGTTGAATAGGGTTGGACCCTGCAGGACTCCATTTGTCTGTGTTCTCTGTGTGACTGTGTTCTGTCCGAGGTGAACTCTGAACCTCCGGTTGGTCAGCAGATTTGTGAGTTTCACTGTGAGCTGTTTGTGCCAGACGGCACATCAAAGGCAGCTGTGAGGTGGAGGAACACAGTCCCTGTCTTCAGTCATCTACCATGCAGACATCTACACCCCCCACTGCTCCACTTCCATCTAGACCAACCCTCCACCAGCTGACTTCACCGTCCAATCAGCTTGGACAAAGGCATGGGAGTCCAAGGAGGTCCCAAACAAACTGATTTATGAACGGCAGTAATGCCCAATGTCCTCAGCCACTTTTTGTTCAATCTTTGTATAATATTTGTATATTTCTATATTTGATATTTCTATATATTGGGCAAATGTATTGACATTGTTAATAGATACTGATATCTTGTATCTATCCAGTCTGTAATCACACCTTGGGTGTGACTGTGAGGTGATGATTAGTGATGGTGTGCACCTGCACAACGTCACCACTCCTTCAAAAGAGACTTGACTCCACAACTCCTCACACTGAAGAAGGCTGTTAGCCCAAACGTTTGTCCCGTTGAAATAGAATAAACCAGCTTGAATTTGTTTCTTGGTGTGTGCGTCCTCTCTACTTTTTATGATGTCGATTTAAGCCGGTAACGCACCATAAGTCAAAGTGCGGTGTTCACAAGAAAGTTTTCTAAAACAAATGCTTGCAATGATTTCAATGTGTTTGTAAATGTGTCTAGTAACAAACTAACGTGTAAAACAAATTCTTGCAATGATTTCAGAATCATGAGAAATGGTTGACTAGACTTAACGTCTGCTCTCCTACTGCTGTGAACATGTTGTTGACTAGACTTCAAGTCAATCACTCTACTAAATGTGTTGTTAATTAACTCAAATCAATCAGTGTATTCATTGATTCATTATTAGATCATAATTTCCTCACTCGTTCCATTATTGCGTTTCATTGAATATTCATTTGATATCATTCTCATTCTTCACATGTTATTGTATGATCATGTGTAGAAGTCATAATTGTTTAATAAATTGATTGTTGATAGGGATCCACGATTAATCGGTAGCATGAATCAGAATCGGCCACATCGGCCATAGAAATGCCATATTGGTATCGGAACAGTCTCAAAATAATACAAATTATTGAATTTAATGGGTTTTAAATGAAAAATGTAAAAAAACATCAATGAGTTCAATATAAATCAAAAGTGTCTAGTACCACTAGTCTAGAACAAAAGCCACATCAAATATGATGTAAAATCTTAAGTAAAAATAAACTTTACATTTTTCTACATTTAATTTGTGTACTCATTCAGTCTCATTCAGTCATTCAGTTGTGAAAACAGACACTTGGAAAAGAGTATAGGCTATTTATTGATTGCTTTGATACTTTATTAACAGGCTTTGGGCCAAGCACCTATAGAGCCTAGGCTTGTTTCCATTGTGGTCCTCTGATATCGGAATCGGTCACATTCGGTATCGGCAGATATGACCCTGCAAATAATCGGATATCGGGCATGATTTCATAATCGTGCACCGCTATTTGTTGACAGTCTGTCGTTGTTCCTGTGTATTAATATTCATAGTGTGAAAACATGTCCACAATATAAGAACTACGTTGGATCCAATCGGAACACACGTTATTATTTCAATGTATAAACAAACAATGTCATTTACAGCTAAACATTTCTCTCAAGAATGTTTCTGAATACATTTGAAGCGAGAAACAGACACTGAACGCACTGACCGGATATTGATTCTATTTCTCCAACACTTCCCGTTGATTTCTGAGGCGCGTTGCACTGGACTCACCTGGCATAAACTAATGGAATTATTTCATTCCTGTGAGTGTAAGCAATGAAATCCACCTTTGTTTTGTTTTTACTCATGGGTCAGTTCCCATTAATTGTCCCAACATCTAACATCAGTTATTATGGTGGAGGCCTAATGGACTACTTTTTCAATACCGTAAGCAATGAAATCCACCTTTGTTTTGTTTTTACTCATGGGTCAGTTCCCATTAATTGTTCTCTTTGCCTGCCTGCCTGCCTGCCTGCCTGTCCATGAGTAGTTATTTGTCTGTCTGTCAATGAGTAGCTGTCTTACTGTCTGCCTGTCTATGAGTAGCTGTCTGCCTGCCTGTCTATGAGTAACTGTCTGTCTGCCTGCCTACCTGTCCAATTGTCCATGAGTAGCTGTCTGTCTGCCTGTCTGAGTAGCTGTCTGCCTGCCTGCCTAATTGTCCATGAGTAGCTGTATGTCTGCCTGTCTATGAGTAGCTGTCTGCCTGCCTGCCTAATTGTCCATGAGTAGCTGTCTGTCTGCCTGTCTATGAGTAGCTGTCTGCCTTCCTGCCTGTCCAATTGTCCATGAGTAGCTGTCTGTCTGTCTATGAGTAGCTGTCTGCCTGCCTGCCCAATTGTCTATGAGTAGCTGTCTGTCTGTCTGTCTATGAGTAGCTGTCTGCCTTCCTGCCTGTCCAATTGTCCATGAGTAGCTGTCTGTCTGTCTATGAGTAGCTGTCTGCCTTCCTGCCTGTCCAATTGTCCATGAGTAGCTGTCTGCCTGCCTGTCCAATTCTCCATGAGTAGCTGTCTGTCTGCCTGTCTATGAGTAGCTGTCTGACTGCCTGCCTGTCCAATTCTCCATGAGTAGCTGTCTGTCTGTCTGCCTGTCTATGAGTAGCTGTCTGCCTGCCTGCCAGCCAGCAAGTTGGTTAACAGAAAATAAATTGTTATGGCTGAGTAAAATAAAATACAATAAACACAATTTGCCTGAAAATAGATTACCCAGCTATGACCTTTTTCATGAAAAAAAATGAGTAGTGATATGGCTGACTGAGTAAAATAAAACAATCTACCTGAAAATAGATAGCTATAAGTGAAGAGCAATTTCCGCAATTACCATTTCCGCAATTTCCGCAATTTCCATTTCCACAATTGCCGCAATTTCCATTTCCGCAATTTCCGCAATTTCCATTTCCGCAATTTCTGCAATTTCCATTTCCACCATTTCCGCAATTTCCGCAATTACCATTTCCGCAATTTCCATTTCCATTTCCAACTATTAATGGCAGCTGGGTTTCATCATTCAAATAAAATAGAATTCTGTCCGTTTAGCTATAAAATTATGTCAGGGAATAGGGATACACAGTATATGTCTTTCATTTGCATTGCATCTCCCCATTACTCGTTAGAGTAATAGTACAACTCTAATAGTATTACTTATAATAATGTAATTAAAGATAACTTCATTCAGATTTATTTATTTTTATTTAATTTTCCAGATTTTTTTTTCTTCTTTTTTTTAGATTTTCATTGGTGGGCCAGTCATAATGGTCCCGCGGGCCTGAGGTTGAGTATCACTGCTTTGTTCCTTATTCATAAACTAAAAGACATGTCCGTTATTGAACTGATAGGAGACACACTTTGTTCCTTATTCATAAACTAAAGACATGTCCATTATTGAACCAATTGATGGAATCAATCAATGACACATCCTTCAAAATCAGTTCATATATAAACATAGAATACAGGTTGTTAAAATACATTCATATACATATATAAACATATAGTAGAATACAGGTTGTTAAAATACATTCATATACAAATGAACATATAGTAGAATACAGGTTGTTAAAATACATAAATATATAGTAGATAGAATACAGGTTGTTACAATTAATTAATATACACACTATATTACAGCTTGTTATTTAAACTCTTAAACCCTCTAGACTTACTAAACTGGAACTGAGTTGTCTCTGTACTAGTTGTCTCTGTACTTGGACCGCTTCTTTTCTGTCTACACCAAATGTAGCCAAACATAGTCATCCTACAGCTTGTAGATCTGCTATTTTCATCTCCTTCTTTCTTATCTAACGTTCTCTTGCGTTCGTTTTAGCCTAAGCTTCTTAAACTTCCTACATTTATGTATTGTAATGCATGAAATTATGTTTTTGGAATGTGGAACTTGGAATACTGTTGAGTTAAAACTCGTAAATGGAGCATGGATCTTCTACAAGACACCTCAGACAACTACCGTACATCTCCCAGAGTGCATCAGCTGCAAGATGGCTGCTGGTGCTCATTTGGCTGATTGAACACCTGTTAAAGGCTGGTGGTGGTGACACTCAAACAACTAACAAACAAGCAAGTGAAGTATAATTCCTATCTAACAACTTAAGAGAGAAGACTGACGACGGTGCACGCAGATGAAAGTTTTGAAGTCCATTTTATTATCAAGAGTAGAATACAGCATTCAGCCATGGAGCAAAAGCCCCATGCATGTTCCCAGCCAGCCTCACGGCTTGTGGGTAACTAACACATAGACAGACATTTCACTAAGCTCTTTATACAACTCATCAAAGACAACAGATGTCAAAGGAAAGGTAGTCTCAGGTTCCCCCACTGTCCCAAACGATTCCCTTATAAGGTAGTGGCAGGAACAACCATTTGTTTGTGGGTCACTAGTTAGTGGCCACTGGCTATTCTAAGATTGCATGCTATAAACGCCTCTGTGTCCTGACATGTTTGCTCAGCTGAGAGACAACTTAGAACAGTTATTTAAGCTATATTAATGTGAATTGTATTCCAATATACATCACATCCTCCCTTTGAGGCAAAATTGCCTCATAAAACGGATATGGAACACAATTTACCCTCGTCCTCCCTTTTGCACTGACTGACTGGAACATCCAAAAAATATGACACAAAGAAGTCAAACAATTACAGTAGAATGGCATACAAAATTCCAGTCTTTCATACATATATGACAAATGACATATCTGATAAACCGTATTACAGAAATCTGACACTGAAACAAAATACACGTCGCTGAAATGAATCCAACCCCTTTGCTTATCAAAGCACCCAATTATCGAATTCAAAGTGTGTTACGGAAATTCACACCTGGCATCTAAAGCTCTTAGCTTCAGCTAATGTCAGGGATAAATTTACCATAGTCATCCAAAAAATGATTCGTTTTTTTTTGTTTAGTTAACTCCACTTTTAGCACATTCAGAGAGCATCCATAATTATCTAAACACTCTAGATTACCAAGGCTCACAAATAACCAGTCTACTGCGACCTCCTAACTCTATATTCCTATCATTTCAAAGAATGTATGTCTCCAGGTCTCCTTGCATGCTAAAGGTTACATATTTACATTAAAATCCTAGAGTGTCCTGTATAACTTTAGAGTTTCCCCCCATGTCATAGCATAAATACTTTGTTGACTTTTACCCATTCACAAATTTATTCGAACATAAATAAGAACTTTATGCACAATTTAGGACGATTAACACTTATGCGTACGACAGGAGCGCTGTCTTTCGCCTGACAAAGAAACATCTACTAATTTCACTCCAGTAAATATCTCTATTCAGCTCCCAAATATCCCTTAGGCATCCTCCCCATTAAGTCAACTTCTCTAATTAAAATACCCGACACATAAAATCAACATACATGCCCATTATATGTTGAACTACAAACGTAGACATACATTTGAAATCAAATGGAACGGTATCCATCTGATATAGAACTATTCTCTGTACTGTAATGTTGCTCTGTCCTTTCTTTGTCTCACCTTCGAGTGTTCATTCATCAGCCAGCGCTCACAGGCCAAACGAGGTTGTTGCAGTACACTTATGCACCACAATGACGCGTAGGCCGCTCTGTTATGGAGAGTTGCCCATTGTTCGAAAACTTTCGTTCTGAATTGAATTCACTTTCATGATCACCTCCTCCCTTTCAGCCATGACAGTCCAATCATGACTGAACAATCAGAAAGTGAGTCAGATCCATCGCAGGAGCCTAGGCTTCTGCAAGGCAGAAACTTGTTGCGTGCTGCGTTGCGAGCTCGTAGATCAGCCGCTTTGCCGTCGCCATCGAACCAAGCAGAGGCGTAGGCCTACGCCGTCGACGCCGAGAAGAGTGAAGAGTCTGAGTGCCACCGCCTCCCTTTGATCGTTGACCACCGATGAGCTCCTTGGGCCGGGGTATATGCTACGCTGCGCACCCTCACCCCGCCGTCCAGCCGCTGACATCCTCCGTTCACCGATCGCTAGGAGCCGCCGTCGTCCATCGCCGCACCCCCCCACCGCGCCGGGCAGGCCGTCGCCATTGTGTTGAATCGCCGCTGGCTCGATCAGCGCGCAGCACCACCGCCGTCGTCCACCTCCAAAAATTGCCGACCGAAACACTATTAGACTGAAAAATGCCCCTGGTTCACTCGCCTGACGCAAAAAATGCATCAAAAAGCGCCTGGTTTCGCACCACTGTGAAGTATAATTCCTATCTAACAACTTAAGAGAGAAGACTGACGACGGTGCACGCAGATGAAAGTTTTGAAGTCCATTTTATTATCAAGAGTAGAATACAGCATTCAGCCATGGAGCAAAAGCCCCATGCATGTTCCCAGCCAGCCTCACGGCTTGTGGGTAACTAACACATAGACAGACATTTCACTAAGCTCTTTATACAACTCATCAAAGACAACAGATGTCAAAGGAAAGGTAGTCTCAGGTTCCCCCACTGTCCCAAACGATTCCCTTATAAGGTAGTGGCAGGAACAACCATTTGTTTGTGGGTCACTAGTTAGTGGCCACTGGCTATTCTAAGATTGCATGCTATAAACGCCTCTGTGTCCTGACATGTTTGCTCAGCTGAGAGACAACTTAGAACAGTTATTTAAGCTATATTAATGTGAATTGTATTCCAATATACATCACAAGCTGAAGGTCTACCCAAGAGCTCTACCCCCAAAGACGCCAATGGTCGGTTATGTTCTACTTATTCTACTGTTTTATTCTATAGAAATCTGGCCTTAATGTGCTAATGTCTGTAGATTAAGTTCAGTTTGGAACTTTCATTATAGCCCCAATTTGTTTGAGTTGCATGCATTTAAATGTATGTTTACTAACTTAAAAGACTACAAAAATGTGAATCTATATGATTTACCATGTTTAAAGGTATGTCAAATGCCTTTAGGTTACTTGGAGCTGATCGACAAGCTCAAAGTTCAGTTTTTCCCTTTAATTACTTTACATACTTAAATACTTATACATAACATTTGTTGTTGTTTACCAAATGTTCCTAAATGTATTCAATCCTAACGTTTATTAAATCTTAAAGGTTACAGTAATCTAAAATGTTTAATTGAAAATGACTTTAATAATTTGGTTAAAATGTCGACTTTAAAAGTTAATTTAAGACATTTAAATTAGGCATTATTGTGTAAAAACACTTTATTGTTAAAACACATTGTTTAGAAGACGTTTGATTATTTAAAATGTATAATAATTGTTTAAAATCAAGCATGTATAAAAAGAACGTATTTGTTTGAAAATATGTTTATTGTTTGGCATTGTTGTTAAAACCTTGTTTCCTTGTTTTCGAAGGTTTTCAACCTAATTGAAGAACCAACCAGTCAACAAAAGCAACTGTGCAAAAAAGGTTGAAAATAAAAGTTGACTTTGAGTTGGTTCATGTAGTTGTTTCCTTACCCGTCATTTGGAGGGGAATTGGGGTTTGACTTAACAAATACATAATAAAAAAACCTAATAACCTTACAGGTCTGTAACTCTGAGTGTAACACAATACACATGGAACCAAATGGACCCTTACACAAAACTGTAACTGAACTATGACCTTCAGGAATTAAACCATTACAAATAATCAATAGAAATCTATTGGGCCTTAAAGTCCTCAAAGTTATTTCAACAGCTTCACTGAGCTTCATCTGAATCTATGTGGAACTGTTTAGAGCGGATGACATTTTTAACTCTGTGTTTAGAACATTTAAATACACACACTTCATTAATTGCCAATCACACCGATAACAGTAATCACTGCCTTAAATAAAATAAAAGCCATCTAATTATTCACCAGCAAAACACAGACTGTGCACACAGAATGACCACAGCTAATATAAAATAATAGGCCTACTGGTACCTCAAATTGCTGTAATTTAATATAGGGCTTTTAAGGAATGTATTATATTGGGTAAAATTATATACCTGGGATTAGAGGTAGTGGCAAACTTTGTGTTTATGGTGTGACAAATTAACCTGACGCTGCCAGATGAGGGCGGTATTGCGGAAACATATTCCCCAACACAACACTCATCTGGGATCTCTGACGGAGTTGAGCCCTGAGTCAGATCTGCTTCGTACCGAACCAATCAGCGTGAGCTAAAGGCGGGATGCGGATGTGACGGTATATAGACACGTCGATATGATTGGTTGTGTTTGCACGCCCACACGGTGATAGACAGACGCTCCCATCCAATCATCTACCATGTATCTTGAAAAAAAGGAACAGCCCCGTCATCGAATTTGCTTCCGCGATCCCAGATCCAAATAAGCTGTGAAACAAATTTGTGTAGCAAGCTTTTTGGATCTGGCAGCGTCAGGTTAGTGACAAATGTGTCTCTCTCTCAACTGTGGATGTTTATTTTAATGTTATGTCCGATGTTTGTCCAGCAGGGGGCGACATACTCACACATTTGTTGTGACATTCCTCGATCCCATTCAGACAAGAAGCAATCTGAGAACCCATCGTCAAATAAAGGAAAAACGGCTCCCTCTTTTCCCGTGAATGTGACGTAGGTCACACAACAGTCATTCAAAGTGAGCAGAAGACTCGATGCAGTCAGAGGACATTAATTTATCTGGTTTTTACACTGACACACACTGTAAAACTTGATAAGTTAATAGTACTCAAAAAATTTGGTGAAACTTATTACATCGAAAATTTTAAGTTAAATAAACTTGATATTTCTCTTTAAAAATACTAATACAAATCTAGTATTGATAACTCTAAAATGTTTGTTACGTGTACTACTATTTTTAAGTTATATAAACTTAATATTTCTCTTTAAAAGTACTAATACAAATCTAGTATTGATAACTCTAAAATGTTTGTTACATGTACTACTATTTTTTAGGTTATATAAACTTGATATTTCTCTTTTACAGTACCAATAAAAACTAGTATTGATAACTCAAAAAATGTTTGTTACATGTACTCATTTGCTTAGGTTAAAAAAACTCAATATTTATATTTTTACAGTACCAATAGAATAACTCTAAAATAGGTTACCTTTAGGAAAGTTTCTAAAGCATTAAAGATGAACTGATTAATGCTTTACAAACTTGCCTATACCTAAGAATTACCCAGGTTTACAAAACTAACATACAATAATAAGCAACAGAAGGATGGCACTGGAGCAGGTCTGACTGTAAAAGCCATTTTTTATTGAAGGTTCAAAGTAAAAAGACTCATTTTGATGTATACATCTTGAGTCTACGACTCTGATGAAGACAGCTAAACTTTAGTCTTGGTATGTACTTTGCACCTTAATAAACAAGCACCAGTGCTGTCCCTCTTACCTTGCTTCTGTGATGCACCAGACCTGGCTGATGCGGTACTTCGATTACAATGAAGCAGCTTTTACTCTAAAACACAAACACATTTAGGTCAATTAAAAACAGGTTAACACAGAAGATTTAGATTTAAACACAAGTTACTTTTATTAAGTAAAAATATTAAACAAGTTACTTGTATCAAGTAATCAACATTTTGTCAAAACAGAGCAATGCATTTATCAGTGCAAAATATTAACAATCTGAACAATTGTGCACATCCTAATATAGGACTCGAGAATTGAATACAGTAATACAGTAACATCACAGAAATAACTAGCAGTACAAACAGTATGGCAAATATGCCATACTATTTACACATCCACATAGTACTTGGTGAAGCGTATATCTATTCTACATCCGAGCATAGACTTGGTAACAGCCTCTGATTGGCCTACCGACCCTACAGACACTGCCCTTCTAGCCTGTCTAGCCCCTATGGTCTTACAAGACTGTCCTCCGATACGCAAAGTTACTCCATGGTGGGGCATATTACAAGTACAAGAGAATGGCAGCATTATTGGCACGAGCGACTTTAACTTTATTTTTTGTAGAAGAGGCAAACTAATAAATGAACTAAACTTGTGCTGTTTGCTTTGATTGGATGTATTATGGTTAGATGTTCTAAATACAGTAAAGTGTTGGTGTTAAACTAAATACTATTATACTAAAAAGATCAGGGGAAAGAACTTTTTACAGTACAATAATGTTTCAAGTTTACACATGTATACAAATAAACAGGCCAACGGCATAAACAATATTACAGTTTGCCTGTCTTCTACAAAAATAAAAGTTACAGTCGTGCATGCCAAGCTGTCATTCTCTTGTATTATATCGTATTTCCCACCACGGAGTAACCTTGTGCAGCAGACTATCCAGCATGCATCCTCCACCTCGGAGGAAACATGTGGTAAGGCCGGCAGTGTCGGTAGGCCATAGGCCTATAGAGGCAGGCGGGGCCTCTGATTGGAATAAACATTTGTGCAGAGTGTTTTCAAAGCATTAATTGATGGAAATGTGCACACACAGTCACTGTAGAGACAGGGCAACCGACTGACTGAGGAGACATTGCTATGATGCAAGCGGTAGTGTTCCAGCAGCTGAGCTCTTTTCTCAAAAGAAAAAGTACAAAGTTTGCACCGCCAAGCCATTGTCTGACCATGTACATACCACACTGTTTTTCTGTTCTTGTTTGGTTCCAAGCTGAAAAGAGACGAGATTAAAAATTAAGACAGGCTGCAATCATTTTCTATTTTTTTCTAAACACAAAGTCACAGTATCAGAACAGGGTTCTAAACAAGACACTCTAAACATTAATAAATAAATAGAAGCCTGGTAACACAACGTTAAATTATATCACCTCATCAAGTTTTTGGTACAAAATGTACAACTAAAGGGCCTTTGCCCTGTATGAATCCTCATGTGAATTTTCAAATTACAGATTTGACCAAAGCCTTTGCCACACTCTGTACAACTAAAGCATTTGGTCTCCGACTCAGAGACTTCACAATTTGCATGATCCCTACTTTTGTGGGCATTGAAGGAGGAATCAGCATTTGTGCTGTAGTTACAATTTTTGAATGGACCAACCACCGTCTCATGGCGTCTTAAATGTCACCACTTTTCAACCTATCTTCATATAATGGATCCTCACTAATAATCATGAAAAAAAAGGCGCAGTTTTTTCTACTCAGTCTGTGTCTCATAGGAGGGCTGTGGGCAGTTCAGAAACCGTCTTTCAGTTACATCATCGATGGGGAATACAAGTTAATAGAAACTGCAGGCTTTCTAGTCCTGAAAAGTTGCAATGCGAAAATGGAAGCCATCGTTCTCACGATAATGAAAATCTAAACATTTTTGTAAAAAAATCTTGTTTAAAAGAAAATCTGTTTAATGATGATGTAACTGGAAGACGGTTTCTAATCTGCCCGCAGCCCTCCTATGAGACACAGACTGAGTGGAAAAAAATCGTGCCATCTTTTCATGATTATTAGTGAGGATCTATTATATGAAGACAGGTTGAAAAGTGGTGAAGTGGTCCTTTAAATAAAGAAATGTACCTAAATTATATTTAAAAAAAATCCCTAATTCCCGTACCTGGCCTGTTGCTGAGCTTCTCTCTCTGCTGGACCACGGTGTCTCCCAGACGCAGAACCTCGTCTCGGAGGTCCTTGGCTTCCTCCTCGCTGGCCGACAGCCTGGACTCCACGATACAGACTGAGCAGAAGAAAATTGTGCCATTTTATCATGATGATTAATGAGGACCCATTATATGAAGACAGGTTGAAAAGTGGTGAAGTGGTCCTTTAAATAAAGAAATGTACCTAAATTATATTTAAAAAAAATCCCTAATTCCCGTACCTGGCCTGTTGCTGAGCTTCTCTCTCTGCTGGACCACGGTGTCTCCCAGACGCAGAACCTCGTCTCGGAGGTCCTTGGCTTCCTCCTCGCTGGCCGACAGCCTGGACTCCACGATACAGACTGAGCAGAAGAAAATTGTGCCATTTTATCATGATGATTAATGAGGACCCATTATATGAAGATAGGTTGAAAAGTGGTGAAGTGGTCCTTTAAATGACCAAAGAGAGTTGTGTCATTAAAAGGTTGTCTGAATTTACACACTGGACAGACAAATGACTCATTGAATGAATGAATGACTCAAAAGTGCTTTCAACAGTAGCCTGGTGGCGTGACTTTAAATAATATTACTAATACATTTACTGAAACAGGACGACAACCATGGACATAATTCCATCGACATGTAAAGTCGGCATAATCGTCATTAACGTTCGTGATGTTTAATACAGCCTGCAGACCACATTGCTACAAGAACAACATCGCTAGCATGCCAAACTAACGGGATGAGGAGGAGGGGGGTTGTTACCGTGGGACTCGGAAGCCTTTACTATGGCTGAATCTTTAATGTACACATACACAACAAATTAAACTATTTAATGAGTAAGGTCTATATATCTATATGTCGGCATAATAGTCATTAACGTTCGTGATGTTTAATACAGCCTGCAGACTGTTGCAGTGTTGCTACAAAAACAACATCGCTATTCGCTAGCATGCCAACTGCCAAGCTAACGGGAGGAGGAGGCTGGTTGTTCAGGCGGTACTCGGGAGCCTTTACTTAATGTACACATACATACACAACAACTGAAACTATTTAATGAGTAAGGTCTATATATCTATATGTCGGCATAATAGTCATTAACGTTCGTGATGTTTAATACAGCCTGCAGACTGTAACAAAAACGGACTGAAAAAAACACACGGGAGGCGGGAGGTTACGGCGCGACTCGGCGGTAGCCTTTACCCTTTACTATAGCTAAATCTACAAATGTACACATGCACAAAGTAACACCAACAAGTTCACTGAAACAATTGAATGAGTAAGGTCTAAATGGTTCTAAAACAATTAATAACGTACCCGTATTGGTGTTCAGTTGCAGGCTGCAGCAGGCTTGACAGCTAGTTGTCTTGGTTGAGCGGGCTTTCTCGCGCACTCAGAGAAAATGGCTGCTCTCCAGTTTTGAGAAGGGAAACTGACGTTCGTGACGTCGTGACGTCACTCGGAGCCCCAGCTAATATTTGAGTGCCGAGTACTACTATACATTGAAATGCATTAAAAAATATATGGATTGTTCACTTAAAGTTTTAAATGTGCTCTGATAACTCATACCGTTAGAGGTGATATAATGTGTATTGCATTTTTAGGTCAAACAACTCATATTATTTATGAGGCTTGCACTGTTAGGACTTACAGTGCACTGGCCCCACCTATAGCTAAATCATAAGAGCATGCCCTGGGCTACATCTGTGCCAAATGTGGTGCTTCTAAGACTGATTACCGCAAAAATATGACTAAAGTCTCGGACTATATCATCTGAAATAGTGTCCATATAGCCTTAGTCATTAAAGCTAATTATGCCGATTAGGAAAATTGCTCGACATAATTATGCAAGTTAGCATCCGGCAGTTTCTACATGCCGGGGCCCCATACTAAACATTAGGGGTTCATTCAGGTATTCATTAGAACAGGGGTTCATTCAGGTATTCATTGGAACAGGGGTTCATTCAGGTATTCATTGGAACAGGGGTTCATTCAGGTATTCATTAGAACAGGGGTTCATTCAGGTATTCATTAGAACAGGGGTTCATTCAGGTATTCATTAGAACGGGTTCATTCAGGTATTCATTAGAACAGGGGTTCATTCAGGTATTCATTAGAACGGGTTCATTCAGGTATTCATTAGAACCGTTCAGGTATTCATTAGAACAGGGGTTCATTCAGGTATTCATTAGAACAGGGGTTCATTCAGGTATTCATCAGAACAGGGGTTCATTCATGTATTCATTAGAACAGGGGTTCATTCAGGTATTCTTTAGAACAGGGGTTCATTCAGGTATTCATTAGAACAGGGGTTCATTCAGGTATTCATTAGAACAGGGGTTCATTCAGGTATTCATTAGAACAGGGGTTCATTCAGGTATTCATCAGAACAGGGGTTCATTCATGTATTCATTAGAACAGGGGTTCATTCAGGTATTCTTTAGAACAGGGGTTCATTCAGGTATTCATTAGAACAGGGGTTCATTCAGGTATTCATTAGAACAGGGGTTCATTCAGGTATTCATTAGAGCAGTAGGGGTTCATTCAGGTATTCATTAGAACCCTGCACAAACAGGGTTGTTTTCCTTCCACACCGAATGGCTTTACTGAAGATTAGATTTTTATCCACAATGTAGATTGGCCATTTTCAAATGGCAAACTATGCCTGAAGGAGGTCAGTAGACCGAAAGCTTGCTATATAAATACATTGATACATTGAGATATTGTCATTGAGATATTGTCAGAATTATTCTGGCTCCTCCTCTGCAGTTTCCGGAGTAATGAACCCTTCCTGTGAAGAAACAATTATTCACGTTCCGTTTTTACGGTTTAGCAACATGTAAACCACCGAGTCTCAAATGGGGCTCTGGGCGGATGCTGGCCACACACACACACACACACACACACACATAGACCACACACCCCTATAGTAAATGTTTTCAAATAGTGGAGTAAAGGTACAATATTCGCCTCCGAGATGTAGTGTAGTAAAACTATGTATTGTACTCTTGTAAATGGTGCATTTATATAGCGCCTTTATCCAAGGCCCTTTACATACAGATCGAGTTCACCCATTCACACACTTGCTGGCAGCGGAAACCATGCAAGGCACCAACCAGCACATCAGGAGCAATTAGGGGTTCAGCGTCTTGCTCAAGGACACTTCGACACTAACTCTGGGGGGAGCCCGGTTTCGAACCCGGCAACCTTGTGGTTACCATCCAGCCACTCTACCCGATAGCCACCCACCGCCGCCCACGGTCTTTGTAAAGTCCAAAGACCTCAAAATTGCACTCAGGTTACTTGTCTTACACCACTGCTCCTTACATTGTGTTAGATATAGCGCTATACGTACCTCAGTGGCGTACAGGATGTCTTTAATCTTCTGCAGGGTGGGGTCTGCCTCCGTTTCCTGCGGCTCCTCACAGATCATCTCGATGCTCCTCAGCTTCCCAAAGTAGAAGTCTCTCTCCTGGGTGGAGTTGGCCAGCACTGACCGCAAGGATTCCCTCTGGACACAAGAGGAGGAAGAGGACACGTTGAGTTTGCAGATCGCGTCTTGTCGTCGGCAACAACCACAACCACCTGTTGTTTTGGACCCCCAAATTGATATATTTGACTCCCGTCTGAAGATGTTGCATGTCAGGGAGCACTGAGAAAACTGTTGCGCCTTTCTTCGTCCTCTACTAAGAGCAGTGGTCTCAAAAACAGAGGAAAACGTGACAGAAAAAGACCCGCTCACTGTATAAAAAAAAAGAATTAAGGAAAACTCCTTAGACAGAGACTTAAAGGGATAGTTAAGATTCTTTTTACTTAAGTTGTATGAAATACTTGCCATTAATATAGTGGTTGCAACTGTATTCATTGATTGCCAGAGTCCTGTGGTGGGAGTTCTGCTCTGGTTTTGGTGAAATATCAGGTAGTTCCGGTCATTTTGTGGGGGGGGGGGGGGGGGGGGGTACTGGGGGCCACGCAGTAAAAGTAAATTAATCCACAAAACTAACGTAATTTGTATTGTTGACCTATTTCTAAAAGATTAGTGCAACTTTCGTTCTTTTTTACCCCTCTATCACACAGAAATATGTTTTTTGTGTCCATATCACAACGCCCAAAAAAAATGTTCCATGTGATGGAGTGGTCAAAGTTGAACTAAAGTCGCGGTAATATTTTAGAAATAGGTCAACAATACAAATTACGTTCGTTTTGTGGATTAATTTACTTTTACCGAGTGGCCCCAGTGCCCCCCACAAAATGACCGGAACTACTAAATAATGCAACCACTATATTAATGGCAAGTATTTCACACAACTTAAGTTCAAAAAATCTGAACTATCCCTTTAAGAAAAAGAGTATATGTTCTTGTATCACGCTCATAAAGTGCTCTGTGCTCAAAGTGCAATTAAAAGTATTAAACGTTTCGGTTCCAAGACCTTCGCCAGTGCCAGAGATTATTCTCAAAACATTTCAAAACAAAAAATAGCAGATGTGTACAGCATGAAGTGAGTCGCTGTGAGCTTGTAGATCTATTTTTGAATAGCCAACGTATAAAAAGGTACAGACGACACAGGGTTGATTTACAGTAGGACTTTACATGCGAAAACAAAGGCAAAATGTGGTGTGGGCATTCTTTGTTTTCTTTGCATCTTTCAGCTCTTCCAATGTACACACACAGTTACACAAACGTACACACCGTTAGGCGGAAGCATTTCAAACTGAGCCTCCAGCACCACATGCACAAACATGAATACAATGACTAGTCTATATCATGAAAAAGCAAACATATCTATGCACATTGGAATTCATTTGAGAAGACATTTTGACCAGCTTGGTCAATACATGGATGATAAAATGAGTTTGAATTCCAGCGAGCAGGTGAAAACGTGTCAACTGCCATCAATGACTCACCAACTCCTTCAGGTCTGTGTTGTCGTCTTGGCTCGGTGCCGTGGATGGAGAATTGCGTCCCGGGCGGTTGGTTTGTGGGGTAGACTTTCTAGGTGCTGGATTTGAAGACAGAACGTTAATAAATACAACGTGCATTCGCTGGTTTATGCTCCACTACGTTTACACAGCATTGCATTTCCTCACGTCCATCATGTTAAGTGCCATTTTTAACATCATGTCTTTTGTCTAAATATCGTTGGGATGCCGAACCGAAGGAACCGGATCCGACATCGAGGAACCGATTTGAATATGTGGCTCTCAAACCTTTTAATTTCAATGACCACCATAACGAACCGTTACAGACCTGCAAGGGTAAATTTGGAAACCCCCTCCTCAAGTGACCCAGAGGGTCCCTGGACCTCACTTTGACGAGAACATTTGTGCAAATAATATTGTATGCACGATTGAATTTGTGTTCATCAAAATATAATGAATAATTAGGGACCATTAAGGAATAGGACCATTGTGAGGGAATAGGATCCGGAACCATTGGTTCTGGTGACTGACAAAGTCATTTTTAATACACAAAGGGGCTGTGTTTTTTTTCCCAATTACTTTTTAATTTATTTGATTATTTCCAAACAAATTAAAAATAAATATATATAATTATAATCTTCCTTTTTGGGGGTCCCTGACAGTGTTTTCAGGAGGGGGTCCGCGGCCAAATACATCAAGTCGGGGGTCCTTGACATGAAACTGTTTGAGAACCACTGCCCTGACCC
Organism: Protomyctophum bolini; assembly: GCF_963924005.1. NCBI lineage: Eukaryota > Metazoa > Chordata > Actinopteri > Myctophiformes > Myctophidae > Protomyctophum > Protomyctophum bolini. Next base: position 41,121,458 of record NC_137877.1, on the reverse strand, counting down.
CACCCAGCATGAACGAACACCAATCACCACTGCACAAGTGAACCCCAAACCCCAGCATGCATTGCAAACCAGTCGCCACAGTACCAATGGAAGCCGATGGTCTGCCAGGGGCGTTGCCAACAATCCCTGTAGTATAGCCAAAAACAAAACATTTTGAACCCGCTGAATCAGTCCGCAGGATATACCACTATACAGCAATGTAAAGCCTGATTTAAAACCCGATGACGCAGGATCAGAATACCATTGTATTGTCACCGTGTGCATGCAAGCATTCACAGGCGTAATTTCAGAAAGAAGGGGCTGGCAAGACATGGCTTACTTACCACTTAAGCCCCATTTCTAAAAAAAACAGCGAAGATAGTTGGATCTACAGTACCAGCGACGCATTGAGAGCTAGTAGATCGACCATTTTTTGTCATTGTTTGGGGGCGAAAAGAGACGACGTTTGAAAATAAAACGCTTACCAAGTATCTAAACAAAGAATATGTTCAGTATGGGGCTCTCGGACTATTGGGTAGTCGGATGAATCCAACACAACGCTACTGTCATGGTTTGGCCCTCTGCCTGTTTATTCCCCCCCTTTCTGTATCTCTCCCTCTGCCCAGTTGTGTCTGTCTTTCCACTTCGGCCACTCCCACTTCCCATTGCAGCCCTCAGTCCTATAGTTACACACCTGGTTACACTCTCATCAGCCCAGCCAATTACAAACCTGTGAACTCTGCTACAATCAACCCACCTATAATTACTGGACTCCTTGCACAAACTAACTGTCAGAACATAATTCCTTGTCCGGTGCTTCATGTCGATGTCCCCTGCTCGACCTTGATGTTTTGGGTTTGTCTTTTTGTATTTACTGAAGAGTTTGCATTCATGGACTTCCTCGTGGCTACTTTATGCTTCTGAAAGGTTTTTCTTATTGGACTCATTGGTTTATTGCTTTGCTACTGCTACTTATTTTGTAAGCTTGACTTTTTGTTTAATAATAAAGCAGTTATTTTGAACATCCCTCTGCATTTGGGTTCAGTCAATTCTGCCACCGTGACAGCTACAATGAAAGTCTGGGGGGGTCCCTGCTTCATCCATCTCAGCTAAGAGGTCCTTGGCCTGAAAACTATTTGAAGTCCCCCTTTGCCATAAATGATAACTTGGTAAAAAAACTAAAAAAATGATTCATCCTGACCTGCCGACGTAGCCTTCTGGGGAGGTTTGGCAGCGAGAGCAGCCAGTTGGACGGACGCGGCTTCTTCGGGGTTGTTCTCACGGTCCTCGTGGTCGTTGGCGTCGAAGAACTTCTTGAACCACTGGACAAACTCAAAGTTGTCCTGGAACTTCCCCTTGACCAGCTTCTCCACCGGGACACCCTGAAACATGTATGAAATAGGACAACGAAGCGCTTCGCTGAAACGGTAACATAATAATAATCAATTGGACGGGAATCATTTTGTAATATATATCAAATTTGAAAAGAAGACCTTCACAATACAGAGAATATCATTGCCGTCGGTGGAAACAATTTACAATTTACAATTTACAATTTAGGCATTTAGCAGACGCTCTTAATCCAGAGCGACTTACATTAAGCAAGAACAAAAGCATGGGAATACATCACATAAAGACATTTATCAAGAAACATGCGTAGCTAAGAAAGTAACAGTGGAATATCTATAATGAAACTATACATATAAGCTATACATCTATACTACTATGCTACACATATGTACTATGACGTGCTATGACTACTAGAATTGCACGTCATAGCCTTGCACGTCATAGCCTTGCATGTCCAAAATGTAAAGTAAATGTTCAAATGGTTCCAGTGTAGTTATTTAGTCAAAAGGGATTTACTGCATTTAATTTCAAATTTTATTCCAAAATAATTAATGAAAAGAAAAAAGATATAATAAAAATCATGGCTCCCTCACATAGACTGTAAAAAATATGGACAAAGCGTTCCGCGGGTCTAACATGAACGTAAAATGAAGCCTGTCAGTCCTTGCAATGGAAGTCGCCATCTTTCTAGATCCGTTTTGGCCCAGCTCAGGCCAGCTGGCCCATTGGCTGGCCCAGACAACGAGGCGGGACTTCCCCCTTCTTCTTCGTTGGTTTTTATTTTGACTCGAGTGGGTGGGGGATCCCGTTCATAGACTGTAACGGTAGCCAGGCCCCTCAGAACATGCGCGACTTTATGGTCATTTTTTTTATAAATGGGACCATAATTTTCCAAAAAGAATATTATTACATTAGAAATTAGACTTTAAACTAGTGACTGGAAGCAAAAAGTATTCATGACCATGTTTATTAAGGTAATACAGTCTAGGTGAAGTTGGGCCAAAATACATGGACTTCTATGGGGCTATGGGTTTTTCTGGGTCCAGTGACAGCGCCACAACAGGCCATTATATGAACTTTCATTTCCTTAGTGGCTTCACAAAATATCTCTCTGACTGCCCCCCTGCTCCCTCATGTATTAGTAGATGATGGATGAAGCCTGCACACCATATTATTAGGTACAAAAAACTTCTGATAACGTTTCGATCATTTGATCTTCATCAGGTCTTTAGCCCAGCACCCAGCCTGTCTTTGGCCCGCAGGATGATATTTATTTAGTATTAGAACTGGCCCTCTGGTATATTGCAGGGACCACCATAATACTACAAGTCCTAGCTGCTTTGTGAGGATCATAGAACAGGAAACTGAGCTTATAATAATAATGCATTTTCAGTTTTAAATGCATTAACTTTTTTTAGCTATTTGCCTGGGACGTCCTCCTGACTGCGGTGCGTTGAAACACAGTCAGGCCCTTGACCTCTACGAATTTATTTATTTCGGCCCACCGTGTATTTGAGTTTGACATCCCTGCTCTACAGAGCCGAACCGACTTTTATTCGGCTCTAAAATAGGAGTATGAATCGGCCCTATATGTCAATCATGTCCATGACGTATTTCTATTGTACATAATGGAGAATGTGCAAACAAAACATTTTCTTTTGAACGGGACGATGTGAAAACATAAAAAAACCTTGACATAATGAAACATGGGTTTTTCAGAAAACTGTCATGATTGCGGAGCAATTAAAACCGGGAAAGCATCTGGAAAGTTTTTCAACAAAGCACAGACGTAATTATACTAATGAATGCCTACTAGTCATGTGAAAATAAAAGGTGAAAATGTAGTAATAGAATGTGTAATAGAAGACCAATACGATACTGCCATGCTTATTATTATTATTATTGTGGTACATTAAGCACCACTTAAACTAACAAACCCAGAGGAATGCAGTTCTTAAAAAACAAACAGGCAGAGAGAGATGTCCTCCAAGTGTTGACCATTTTATTTCAGCTGAGTGTACAAAGCACAGCAGAGCTTCCCGCTGACCACATATATAATGTGATGTCATGTGAAGTTATATTATATAATGCAATGTCATGTGAAGTTATATTATATAATGTGATGTCATGTGAAGTTATATTATATAATGTGATGTCATGTGAAGTTATATTATATAATGTGATGTCATGTGAAGTTATATTATATAATGTGATGCCATGTGAAGTTATATTATGTAATGTGATGTCATGTGAACTTATATTATATAATGTGATGTCATGTGAAGTTATATTATATAATGTGATGTCATGTGAAGTTATATTATGTAATGTGATGTCATGTGAAGTTATATTATGTAATGTGATGTCATGTGAAGTTATATTATGTAATGTGATGTCATGTGAAGTTATATTATATAATGTGATGTCATGTGAAGTTATATTATGTAATGTGATGTCATGTGAAGTTATATTATATAATGTGATGCCATGTGAAGTTATATTATATAATGTGATGTCATGTGAAGTTATATTATATAATGTGATGTCATCTGAAGTGAACAGAAAGCAGGTTCACTTTGCTGGCAAAACGTTCTCAGACCAAGAACAATAGTGTGTTGACTTGCCCATGGCAACCACACTAATTATGAGTGAATCTATTTTTATTATTATCAGTGTGGTTGCCCAAAGATCAAACAGACTATAGTTATTGTCACACTTTTTTTTATTATTTTTCTTCCGGAGTAACATACCTAACTTTCGCTGTGATTGGCCGATAAAATTGCGACTTTTCTAGTTATTAATGTTATGCTTGATAAGCGTCAACTCTAAACCCCTGGGAAGTGCATTAAATATCACACCCGTGTAGTGAGGGGCGCTCTTATCATCGTACATCATCCAATGAAAAATGAACATACTTCCTCATGAATTATTTTGTCAACTTATGTTATTATCTTTTAACCATGATACAATGTTTAAAAAAACCTCATCTTTTCACCATGATCATGTAAGATGACAACTGGATTTATGTGATTGGTTACCGATTTGCTAATCTACATATGACGTACATTTTCCTTTCCTTGTCAATGGCATTTAATGTTTGTGTTGCCACAAATTTACATCATATTTCAGCACATATCACTGTGCAAAAAGCACGACATACGGATGTGTATATTACAGGAAACTCCCGAATTGTACCATCACACCTGTATATTACCATATTACTGTATATGCCTACTAAACTAGAAGTTTACGGGCAACTCTAGTGCCCATAATTGCCGGTTAACTCCTGTTTTCACGCAGTGAATGACGTAAATCTTCCTTTCATTGTCAATGGCAAATGTGAGACGTGACGGGACAAAAATATGTATATAGGATAATAGGAGGGGCTAGTGCCCCTAAAAAAGGCACTTTGGGCATCGGCTGCAAAGGGAAGCACTTACAGAGAAGCTCTTCCTTCAAAATGTCTTTAGAAGGTCTTCTGTCCTCTATGAGTTATCTGGTGAGTCTTTAGAGACCCTCTACCGCTGAAACTTGCCTCAAACTGGTCACATTCTCTCCTGTATGAATTCTCTGGTGACGTTTGACATGACCGCTGGTGCTGAAACGTTTTCCACACTGGTCACAGGCGTAGGGCTTCTCTCCTGTATGAATTATCTGGTGACGTTTGAGATTACTGCCCATGCTGAATCTGGAACCACACTGGTCACAGTGGTAGGGCTTTTCTCCTGTATGAATTATCTGGTGATTTTTTAGACTACTGCTCCTGCTGAATCTAGTCCCACACTGGCCACAGGCGTAGGGCTTCTCTCCTGTATGAATTATCTGGTGACTTTTGAGAAGACTGCTCCGACTGAACCTACTCCCACACTGGTCACAGTGGTAGGGCTTTTCTCCTGTATGAATTCTCTGGTGATTTTTTAGATTACTGCTCCTGTTGAACCTACTCCCACACTGGTGACAGGCGTAGGGCTTCTCTCCTGTATGAATTCTCTGGTGTTTTTTGAGTTCACTGCCCGTGCTGAATCTGGAACCACACTGGTCACAGGCGTAGGGCTTCTCTCCTGTATGAATTCTCTGGTGTTTTTTGACATCACTGCCCGTGCTGAATCTGGAACCACACTGGTCACAGGCGTATGGCTTCTCTCCTGTATGAATTATCTGGTGACTTTTGAGAAGACTGTTCCGACTGAACCTACTCCCACACTGGTCACAGTAGTAGGGCTTCTCTCCTGTATGAATTCTCTGGTGATTTTTTAGACTACTGCTCCTGCTGAACCTAGTCCCACACTGGCCACAGGCGTAGGGCTTCTCTCCTGTATGAATTATCTGGTGACTTTTGAGAAGACTGCTCCGACTGAACCTACTTCCACACTGGCCACAGGCGTAGGGCTTCTCTCCTGTATGAATTATCTGGTGACTTTTGAGATGACCCTTCTGGCTGAACCGTTTCCCACACTGATCACAGGCGTAGGGCTTCTCTCCTGTATGAATTCTCTGGTGACTTTTGAGATCACCACTTTGGCTGAATCTACTCCCACACTGGCCACAGGCGTAGGGCTTCTCTCCTGTATGAATTCTCTGGTGTTTTTTTAGTTCACTGCCCGTGCTGAATCTGGAACCACACTGGTCACAGTGGTAGGGCTTTTCTCCTGTATGAATTCTCTGGTGATTTTTTAGACTACTGCTCCTGCTGAACCTAGTCCCACACTGGCCACAGGCGTAGGGCTTCTCTCCTGTATGAATTATCTGGTGACTTTTGAGAAGACTGCTCCTGTTGAACCTACTTCCACACTGGCCACAGGCGTAGGGCTTCTCTCCTGTATGAATTATCTGGTGACTTTTGAGATGACCCTTCTGGCTGAACCGTTTCCCACACTGATCACAGGCGTAGGGCTTCTCTCCTGTATGAATTCTCTGGTGAACTTTGAGATTACCGCTCTCGCTGAACCGTTTCCCACACTGGTCACAGGTGTATGGCTTCAACCCTGAATGAATTATCTGGTGATGTTTGACCTGACTGTTATCGCTGAACCGTTTCCCACACTGATCAAAGGCGTAGGGCTTCTCTCCTGTATGAATTATCTGGTGACGTTTGAGAGCACCTCTCTCGCTGAATCTACTCCCACACTGGTCACAGGCGTAGGGCTTCTCTCCTGTATGAATTCTCTGGTGACTTTTGAGAGCACCTCTCTGGCTGAATCTACTCCCACACTGGTCACAGGCGTAGGGCTTCTCTCCTGTATGAATTCTCTGGTGACTTTTGAGTCCACTGCCCGTGCTGAATCTGGAACCACACTGGTCACAGTAGTAGGGCTTCTCTCCTGTATGAATTCTCTGGCGATGTTTGAGTCGACTGTTTCTGCTGTTGATAGGTTTCGTCAGTGGTAGTTGGGCAGGAAAAACATCTTGGATGGAGAGAGAGAGAGAGAGAGAAAGAGAGAGAGAGAGAGAGAGAGAGAGAAATCATAACATGAAATAACATGCAAGCTCTATTGTATTACCAACTGATATAATAATAATAATAATAATAATAATAATAATAATAATAATAATAATAATAACTGGCACAGATTGGCATTGGAACATGTAGGCTTATTCCTGCCTGGCCAGATGACATCCAGCTGTGATTACAATGCATTCAATTAGGCTCTTATTAATTTGGACCAGTATCGATGCGACTCAAACATAGTGGATAATAAATAACCTATCTGGAGAGAGCATGGCAATACAGGTCATAAATAAGGTTACCGAAAGAGTGAAATTCCTCGCTAGAACATCCTCATTCTGAAATAGAAATGCACTGGAAATAATAACAGGAGATCTGGTCCAATTTCAATGTGATCATGGAAGCTGCCTCTTCATGGTACACAGGTACGTATATGTGCAGCTTTGAAACATACGCTCCAAAACTCACAGAACAAATTAGTTAGGGTTATCCTAGTCTAAGCTAACGTGTTAGGTTTCTGGTCTAGAGGGGTAAGTCGCGGCTGAGATTTGCGCACGCCCTGATTGGATCTAAGGTTTCTAAGGTCAGTGGTGATAATAAAGTAGACCTTTAAGAGCATTAGACATTACTTAAAAGAGTGTGCACGATGGCTGTGCCTATCAAGGTCACAAGGTCACAAGCAGGCAGATATTTATGTATAGTGTCTGAATAAAAATCACACCCGTGTGAAATGAGGGGCGCTCTTGTCATCTGTTGGAAACCAGAGCCTAGCGGCCCTGGTGTCAGGAGTAGCATCCCGTTTCCCCAAATCGAGCAAGCCACCCAAGTACCACAATAAGATTCACATGCAGGGCCAACCGCGCCCGAGTGGCCCAGTATGACAGGGCCCTCGACACGGGTGACCTCGCCCAGCCCGGTGATGGCTGAGCCACAGAAACAAAGCGGATGGGTTTATATTAACTGAATTAAATGTCAAATAACCTTTCTCCTGTCACAGGTTATATAGGCAGGATGTGTGCATGGAGAGTTTGACTGTCAAAAGTTCACGAATGATTCCCAGACAGGAAGCATATGTAGGCCCCTGTCTGAGGGGAGAGAAACGCTCAAACAAATAGTTCAACTGATAACATGTCCGTTTAAGGCACGAATGGAAGCTGTGTAGAAACTGTGTGTTCGGACTGGGGACTTTCAGAACATGATATGAGTCGGGGGGGCCGGATGGACCGATGGGGTGACAAGGCGTAGCTTAGCAACGGCACATCATACCAGTATTGCATCATATAGCAGTAGGCTACATATTAACCTATAAGCGCAGAGGAGAGGCTCTCTCTCTTCTGTTTGCGCTAGCCAGAGAACTCAACCTAGAGACTTTAACTTTAGCAAACATATCTTTTCATTTTTGAGGCCTCTGTAGCCTACTCTGTACTATTTCTGTATCGCTTTTCTTCTGCCGTTAAACAACTGTTATCTCTTTTGACACACACACACACACACACACACACACACACACACACACACACACACACACACACACACACACACACACACACACAGTCACACAGAGTTTCTCTGACCATAAGTTCAATGCTCTTTCCTGAGTTTTGCCTGAGGCTGCAGGAAGTGAAGGCACACACACACACACACACACACACACACACACACACACACACACACACACACACACACACACACACACACACACACACACACAGTTGATTTAGTGCTGGAAGGAAGCGAAGGAAGTGACATGAAAACATGCACATACCTATTTTGTGTAACTTTATCACAGCCTGCTTCAGCATGGCTGCCTGGTAGATCTCTGGCTGTCGCTCCTCTGACGCAGCACCAGAAACGCTGTCGGACGACATCTCTCTCGTAAAGACGCCCAAACAGTTCATCTCCTCCTTCGGTCCACTCTGATGGTCCACATTCGAGGTCCGCTTTTACCGTCTGGGATGTGACTTTACTCGCTGACATGTGGTGGTCTTACTCTTGACTCAGCCCTCTGCTCCGCTTCCTGGCTAAACTCCCCCAGATCAGCACTGGACAAAACAGTGCATGATTCTCCACCCCCACTGTGTGTGTGTGTGTGTGTGTGTGTGTGTGTGTGTGTGTGTGTGTGTGTTTGTTCAGAGTAGATGAGTAATTTCTATGGAATGCCCAATGCACTCCTCTCTCTCTCTCAATTCAATTAAAATGAGCTTTATTGAGAAAACATAAGTTTACATTGCCAAAACGAAAACTGTCTCTACACAGAGTTCTGTAACCACGCCCTAATTGCTCAGCTGCAAGTGGTCACTGATTATCCCCTCCCCTATAAAGCCAGGTACTCAGTCAGTCATTCCTGCTTGGCTATCAGTAGCCTACGGCCTACGCACTGACTTGTGTGAGCAAGGTAGGCATTGGGTTGTTATTATGTTAAACCTAAGTTCCACTGTTCAGATTATTGTGTTTATTTGAATGGAGCTATTGTTCGTCAGGTGCCCTCCTCATAGGCCTCAGTGTTGAGGACCATGAGTCTGTTTGTATGTAACCCAATTAGGGCCAAAACCACACTTCTCTGGAGGTATGTTCTTGTGCAGGAGCTTGTAGATCGGCCATTTTCAAAGTAATGTTTGTATATGACTTTATATTGGGGTTTTATTCATTTTTGTACTCATTCGGCTTGTTCATTTCGTACTCGCAGTATAGGCTGGTGTACCAGGCTCTTTGTGTATAGGCCTACAGCTACATGCTGCTCCTTCCATGAGTCCCCTGCCATGTCTTCTATAGTACCAAGGTCATTTACTGTAAACAGTGTAGGGTATAAACAGTGTACACACAATGGTTTGTATTCCTTAAGGTGCTTGTATTCCATTTCCATTTGACATCCTTCTCCAGTCACAGCAGCTCACAAATCTCGCTGCTGTGTTTGTGTGTTTGCACATTGTTGTACACCCAACAGATATGGGAGGTTTTCCTTTGTCATTAGTCATGTTAATGAAACTCTCCTTCGGCGACTGTAATCCATGGGAAGTGTCTGTCTGTCTGTCTGTCTGTCTGTCTGTCTGTCTGTCTGTCTGTCTGTCTGTCTGTCTGTCTGTCTGTCTGTCTGTCTGTCTGTCTGTCTGTCTGTCTGTGTGTGTGTGTGTGACCGGACGTTGGCAGAATGCATTGGACCCAGACAACAGCCCAGCTTTAATGATCTTAAATCCCTTTATTTTAGATTGTTCTTTTTAGTAATAGTACAAAATTATAACATAAAAATGTATAGAGACTTTAGTTGTCACTGTGCAATACTTTAAAACAGTTGTCATGTTGCACACATGCCTAGAATTGCTGATATTTGCGCCGCTCTCGTTGAAAACGAAGTATTTCTAACTCCAGCTTGTCACTCCAGGCTGCATGAGCAGTGCTTGGGGCGCTCAATTTTCTTCCCCCTCAATGTCGTAACTATGTCTTACTCTATGGTTTCTATAGAGTAGCTGTGTGGGGTGAGTTTAGTGAATGATAAGGGGACGTTGCAGGACAACAGCAGTAGCTGTGTGGGGTGAGTTTAGTGAATGATAAGGGGACGTTGCAGGACAACAGCAGTAGCTGTGTGCGGGGTGAGTTTAGTGAATGATAAGGGGACGTCAGAGGACAACAGCAGTAGCTGTGTGGGGTGAGTCTATAGCGAATGATATGGGGACGTTTCAGGGCAACAGCAGTAGCTGCGCAGTGCGCATTGATACGTCAAACTGGTGTTTTTCCTCAACCCGCACCACAAACCAATCAGAAGCCTTGGTTCCATTTCAACTTTCATATGTCCCGCCTATCAGTGGAGGACTCTCCAGACTGAGTGGTGCAGTGACATTTTCAGACCCGCGGAACGGAGCGAATCAGGCTGGAACCCAGGCTAGTGTTGTCCAATCAGAACGCAGCGAGTCAGGCTGGAACCCAGGCTAGTTAATGTCCTCCAGCTTAATCCGTAAATAGTTTTGACCCAATCAAGGGCCTTTCTCGACCCCACCCCTCTCGCATTTGTTTATATTGTGTTTAGGATCCAAGATGGCCGCAGCACCAGGAGGGGGTGGGGTGGAGGTTGAGCGGGCAGGCGGGGTCGACATATGCCCTTACTGAGCTGCATTCAAGACAATTGCCTTGTGTCTGACACCTGATTTGTGTCTGAACACAGCTTTGATGGATGTGTTCTGCCCCCCCCCCATCAAACAATTTTATTGGTCGAACAATATGGTCTTCCATTGAAAATGCATCGGAGTGACCATTAAACACAGACACAAGACAAACACAAGAAAGGTGTCTTGAATGTGTGAACGCAGCCCAGTAAGGGCATATATAAACCCCACCCCCTCCTGGTGCTGCGGCCATCCTAGATCCTAAACACAATATAAACAAATGGGAGAGGGCTGGGGCCGAGAAAGGCCCTTGGGTAATTTGCTTTTTGGGAGGAGCAGAGTGGAGGAGACAGGGATGGCGTGGGGAAAACATTGCCAACCCTCCAAGAAAACTATCACCTCTGTCAGAGCTGGGGACAAGCCAGAAGAAAATATTGTACAGGTTACACAATAAATGTAAATCTGAATTGGACAAATATGATATACATCATTAATTTGACTCCATAAAAGAGGTGGATAATGTTTAAGATATTTAGTAAATTAGCATTATAGACAGACAATAAAAAACCAACATGTTTTGAAAATAAAGTCTTTGTGTTGTTGAAGGAAAGATGGTTAATTTACTTATTTGAAACCACCAATCATAAAAGAGACAAGATAAGACCTTTATTGATCCAGCTGGGGAAATCCAGGTTCATGCATGACCTGAAAAATATGGAGAACCTCTGATCTAAACTACTGAAGTGTTAAAGCACTGGTGTAATGTAAATTCCTATGCTGCATATTACGCTGTACCATGTCTCCCCCTATTGGCCGTTTATGGTACATACTCTCCATAGTTATGCAGAATGTCCCAACTGTTCAAATGTATACAAATCTTTTGAAAATAGTTGAGTTATAATTAATAATGTTTTGTAATAATGTTTTGTAATAATAAGACAAAATTTTTTTGAAAACATTATAGTTATTACAGTAACTAATGTTTTCAAATAATTGTAGTGGAGTAAAATTACAATATTTGTCTTTGAAATGTAGTGGAGCAGAAGTAAAAGATAAAGAAAAATTGGAAATACCCAGTAAAGTAAAAAATACCTAAAAAATTGTAGGCTACTTAAGTAAATGTAAGTTACTTTTCACCACTTGTGAACAGATCGGTCTTTTGAGGTAACCTGAGGTCATCTGAGGTAACCTGAGGTCATCTGATGCTGAGGTCATCTCGAGGAGGCTGTTACTGTTTTAACTTAGCCTGAAGAAAAGCTAAATTAAAATACAACGTACTACATTTTCATTTTACTACACACGTTAAACAACACTGTGCTATCATATATTTCGCTATACACTTAAACTTAAACAACATTATACCGTTTATTATACACTATTACCGTATACACTAATGGATAACGTGGACCTATATGTACAAATATCGGTCAACAACAAAGGTTTTTGTTTTTTCCACATGAATTCCCCTCTAGGGGTCGTTAATTAATGATGTACAGCTGGGTGTTAAATCATGTATTTATTTGTGTTTATCTACAGATAATAAATGACACAATCGGACAGCGTTTTAGGGGTTTAACCCATTCTGACCTGAGATCAGATTCATACGAGGTTTCTACTGGACACACACTGGTCTGATTAACCCATTCTGACCTGAGATCAGATTCTAAAAATGTCAGTCGTTCTTCGATTTTTCAAAAAATAGCAGACCTACAAGCTCGTAGCGCGCCACTCGGTGGCGCGCTATGAGCTTGTAGATCTGCTATTTTTCAATAGCTAAAGCATAACATGATGCCAACACCAACATGGGTTCCCGTTCAGAATGGGTTAATAACTTTTATTTGACATCCATGCAGCCTGCAGGTACAAAGCAGTACAGCGTATAGACAATGTTGACACAGACCAATTGAGTATTATGCAGTATAATGCAAGTGTAGCCCCCAGTGGTGGAAAGTAACTAAGTATACTTTACTTAAGTAGGCCTATACTGTACTTTTTTCAATACAAAGTACAATGTTGAATTTGTACTTTACTTGAGTATTTACAATTTCTAATACTTTTGCTTTCTACTCCACTACATCTCAGAGCCAATTTTTTTTTACTTTTACTCCACTACAATTATTTGAAAACTTTAGTTACTATCTTTGGAGATTTAAATTTTGATTAGAAAACAAACATTAACCACTTCAACCCTATACATTTCGGCCATTTGAAAATAGCCGATCTACAAGCTCACAATGCGTCGCGACGCATTGTGAGCAATTGGATAGCAATTGCTCACAATTGGATAACTTATTGTGATAACAATAAGGAAAAAAACTATAGAGACTTTAGTTGTCACTGTGCAATACTTTAAAACAGTTAGAAAGGTTTAATCCTAACTAGAACGGTGTAATCCTAACAAAGGTGTAATCCTAAATAGAAAGGTGTTTTACCATTTATATTAATGTGATGTCATGTGAAGTTATATTATATAATGTGATGTCATGTGAACTTATATTATATAATGTGATGTCATGTGAAGTTATATTATATAATGTGATGTCATGTGAAGTTATATTATATAATGTGATGTCATGTGAAGTTATATTATGTAATGTGATGTGAAGTTATATTATGTAATGTGATGTCATGTGAAGTTATATAATATAATGTGATGTCATGTGAAGTTATATTATGTAATGTGATGTGAAGTTATATTATGTAATGTGATGTCATGTGAAGTTATATAATATAATGTGATGTCATTTGAAGTTATATTATATAATGTGATGTCATGTGAAGTTATATTATATAATGTGATATCATGTGAAGTTATATTATATAATGTGATGTCATGTGAAGTTATGTGATGTCATGTGAAGTAATATTATATAATGTGATGTCATGTGAAGTTAACAGAAAGCAGGTTCACTTTCCTGGCAAAACGTTTCAGATTACAAATAATGTATACATACAGACATTACCTTTAATTCACCCGACACTGAAACATATATCCTAATTACGTCACCATCAACATCTAGTATATAATTATATATACCGCCGAGCATACGCATAAAAAAGCCAGCATGACCACAATACTTGCGCGATCTGCTTGCGCAAGTAATGAATATACTTCCTCATGAATTAATTGGTTATTATCTTTTAACCATGATACAGTGTATATATATATATATAATTATATATATATATAAGCCCAGAGCTGAATTAAAACAGTTGCACTGTGTTTAGAAAAGTTGATTTGCTCGTTCACATGACGTAATTTCTCCTTTAATTGTCAATGGCAAATGTGACGAAAAACCGTATAGGAGGGGCTAGCGCCCCTAAAAAAGATGCATGTTGGGCATCGGCTGCAAAGGGAAGCTCGTACAGAGAAGCTCTTCCTTCAAAATGTCTTTGGAAGGTCTTCTGTCATCAATGAGTTATCTGGTGAGTCTTTAGAGACCCTCTACCGCTAAACCTTGCCCCACACTGGTCACATTCTCTCCTGTATGAATTCTTCTCTGGTGAAATTTGACATGACCGCTCTGGCTGAACCGTTTCCCACACTGATCACAGTGGTAGGGCTTCTCTCCTGTATGAATTCTCTGGTGACTTTTGAGACTACAACTCACACTGAACCGTTTCCCACACTGGTCACAGGCGTAGGGCTTCTCTCCTGTATGAATTCTCTGGTGAAGTTTGAGACTACTGCTCTGGCTGAACGTAGCGCCACACTGGTCACAGTGGTAGGGCTTCTCTCCTGTATGAATTATCTGGTGTTTTTCGAGATTACCCCTCTGGCTGAACCGTTTCCCACACTGATCACAGTAGTAGG